>NC_051862.1:134423523-134604391 GCF_015732765.1 Culex quinquefasciatus | reverse complement strand
GGCAACCCTGTCTCGAGATATGGCCACTTAAGTGATATGGATGTACTTTTTGGAAGCCGGATCTCACTTAAATGTATGTAAACTATGTCCGGATCCACCTTCCGACCCATTGTTGGTTAGGTTATCAAAATACCTTTCCAGCGAGTACAAAACATTGAAGATCTGGCAACCCTGTCTCGAGATATGGCCACTTAAGTGATATTTATGTACTTTTTGGAAGCCGGATCTCACTTAAATGTATGTAAACTATGTCCGGGTCCATTATCCGACCCATCGTTGGTTAGGTTATCAAAAGACCTTTCCATCGAGTCCAAAACATAGAAGATCTGGCAACCCTGTCTCGAGATATGGCCATTTAAGTGATATTTATGTACTTTTTGGAAGCCGGATCTCACTTAAATGTATGTAAACTATGTCCGGGTCCATCATCCGACCCATCGTTAGTTAGGTTATCAAAAGACCTTTCCAACGAGTTCAAAACATTGAAGATCTGGCAACCCTGTCTCGAGATATGGCCACTTAAGTGATATTTATGTACTTTTTGGAAGCCGGATCTCACTTATATGTATGTAAACTATGTCCGGATCCACCATCCGACCCATCGTTGGTTAGGTTATCAAAAGACCTTTCCATCGAGTCCAAAACATAGAAGATCTGGCAACCCTGTCTCGAGATATGGCCACTTAAGTGATATTTATGTTCTTTTTTAATCCAGATTTAAAATAGATGAAATTTGTGTACAGCCATTGATGGTAATGAGTGAGGAAGGCTCCAACCACATAGGTGGATTAAGTTAGTTTTTATTTTATACATTCAGAGACTCTTAATTAAATTTTCGAATAAAAATCGTTTCTTTGTAAAATTTGTCATGAAGATACAAAAGTAAAATATTGCTCGAATATAAATTGTCAAACTTAAAGTATTTCATATTTGATATGATTGAAGCTATGCTTCAAAAATTTCAGAATCCTACAATGAGTTTCAGTTGATTCATTCATTAAACATTATTTTCCCAGTTTTGTTGACAGTTTTGTTTAAATTGGCACAAAATTTCTAAATCCATGTTTTGCATAGGGATAATTCTCTGCCAACTCAGATAGCAGTTGCCCCGACCCCATCAACTTTGAAAAATATTTGCAACGGCCTAATAAAACTGGTAACAATTTTATATACATTTTTTGTCTCCCACTTCAAAGTTGTCCCGAAAAATCAGGGCGCAAATCAGCTGAAATCAATCTAAAATGCATTCCCTGCGTTTAGAATAATTTTTAGTATGTTAGTATGTATGTTATTTATATTTTTTTACTTTTTGCGTTTCATTTTGTTTCGTCGTCCGTGTTTGTCGCGAGTAGAGCGTCCAATTTCCGGGAATTCCGAAATTCAAGCGGAAGTATACATTTTCTATTTTTTTTTTTTGAAAATGCTCCGAAAAATAATAAAGAAGAGTGCTAGGCGTTATCTAACCTAAGGCACTCTCCAGGATCCCTTCGAAAGATTGGCTACGCTAGGGTCTGATTAGATTAGATTAGATTAGAAAATGCTCCGAAAAAATAATAAATGAACAAACTCAACATGATTTTGTTCAATGAAATGTATTGTTTGGTTAATCTATAATTAATCAGATTATCAGAAACTATGATATCAGAATTATTTCTGATAATATTATTTTTTGAAGCAACTGGGAATAGATCTTGCTTAATGAGTATTAAATTATTATAACTAGGTAAGCTTTTAACAGATTGATGTTATTTCATCAAAACAATAATAACCCCTTACCTCAAAATTAAAATTGAGATTTTTTTACGTTTTTGTTTACCATGATCAAATGAGAGGAAAATCGAATTTGTAAAAAGAATTAATTCAATTGGTTGAATACCTATTACTAAAGAAATAACAATTTGAAGTAAAAGAATTATGGAGCACTGGTGCAACTACAGGAGTTAGAGGGTTAAATGTGAAAAAATAGAAGACTTTTTGTGGATTGATGTTAATTTATCGTATAATTTAAATCATGTTGCATAATACAAAAAAATCATTCAGCAATTTCACGAAAACAGCATGATTCGAAAAAGTTCTCCGATCGGGCTCGTTTTTTGGGGATCCTTGGCCGAAATAATTAGACCCGTATTTTTGTTTGGCCATTAGTGACCTACGCCGTGTTATCCGAAAATGGCAATTTTCGTCGATTTTCGCAAACCACTTTTTTAAAATCATATCTTCGCGCCATTTCATCCGATTCTAGCTGTCTTAGACGCAAAGAAAGGTGATTAATTTGGTTTGGGTAATAGTTTCGAAAATCTAGCTTAACATTTGAAAAGGTCATATGAAAACTTAAAATGCTGTTTTGAAGGTCTCGGGACCAAAGAGCCTATGTCTGAAAATATTTTTATCGGATTCCTCGGAAAATTTCACATTAAATATCAAAAAATGGTGAAGTTATGTTTTTGATACTCTGAGATACGATTTTTTGAAAATAAAAACTGGGTTTTTCGACGCGCCACGCGCAAAAATCAGAAAACGACGAAAACGGGAAAAAATCGTCTTTTTTCACTAAAATTGCGATAACTTTTAAATTTCAGCAATGACCTATAGATGTTATGGTACCAAAAGTTGCGTCTTTTAATTACGAAAATTTTAGTACCCTAACATGTATAGGTCATCGCTGAAATTTTAAAGTTATCGCAGTTTTAGTGAAAAATGTCGATTTTTTCCCGTTTTCGTCATTTTCCAATTTTTGCGCGTGGCGCGTCGAAAAACCCAGTTTTTATTTTCAAAAAATCGTATCTCAGAGTATCGAAAACATAACTTCACCATTTTTTGATATGTTATGTGAAATTTTCCGAGGAATCCGATAAAAATATTTTCAGACATAGGCTCTATGGTCCTGAGACCTTCAAACAGCATTTTAAGTTTTCATATGACCATTTCAAATGTTAAGCTAGATTTTCGAAACTTCTTACTATTTTTCCCAAATAGCCAAACTAATCACCTTTCTTTTGCGTCTAGGACAGCTAAAATCGGATGAAATGGCGCGGAGATATGATTTTTTGAAAAAAGTGGTTTTTGCGAAAATTGATGAAAATTGCCATTTTTCGGACCACCCTAACACGGCGTAGGTCACCCTAATGGCCAAACAAAAAAATACGGGTCTAATTATTTCGGCCAAGGATCCCCCAGAAAAATTTTGAGCCCGATCGGAGAACTTTTTTTTCGAATCATGCTGTTTTCGTGGGGAATTGCTGCATTGAAAAATTACTTTCTATTGTTTGTTCTAAAAAAATGCAAAAATGTATTCAAAGCTTGCTTCAAATATTTGAAAACAGCGGGTTGTTTGGAGTAAAACCAACACTTAAAAGCTTTACCATTTGTTCAAGAGCTGAAACCAGTATTTGTCATGAAAAACATCATTTCTGCATGTTTTTTTTATCAGTTCAATGAACTGGTCATAGAGGCAAGTTTAAAAGAAATTCAATGATTGTGGATTATGGATTCATTTTACTCACAGTTCAAACACATTGATAAAAAATATTTCTCATCGAAAAATACCAAAATACATCTTATTGTAGTTGAATGATTTTTTATGTATGTCCTATACAATTTTATTGCATAATATTAATTAAAACCAAGATCATAACAATTTTCAATAAATTTAAAATTTCCCTGGAATTTCCGGGATTTCCTGGGAAATTGGCTGAAAATTACCCGTTTCCCGGAAAATTTGTAACCCCGGGAAATTGGACGCTCTATTCGCGAGTGACCATGAACGGTCATGATCAACTACGACCAACTTTTTCAAAACTTTTTTTCGTAAAATCGTGATAACTCGTGTTATTTATGAGCAAACCCCTTATGTTTATATATCAACATTTTTGTAATTGTCTACTCTACAACTTTGTAGAACATTGTTCATTCTGAAAAATAACATTGCAAAGTTAGAAAAAACACGAAATTTTAAAATGAAAAATTTTGTTCTTAATGAAAAATTACCCTTCTGGGTCAATATGTAGATTCGAAAAGTACAATAAATTTCCCTTAAAATGACATGTTCCATTTTTTTTTACAGTTGAGGAACGGAAAATGGCAGAGTTTTAAAAACTTTTTTAGTGTTTTTTTCGATGAAAAATACGTTTTTATTCGGAATTCTGAGTACGCCTTTAAATCGGGCGTCTTATTTTACATAAAAGTCTTTTTGACACCAATTTTCTATCTCATCACCGTTTTTGGCTGCAAATTATTGAAAACACCTCTTTTTTCGCATGTTCAAAAATGTAAGGGGTCGTACCGTCACCCCGTCACGAGATATAAAAAAACGGACCTCGGATTCGTGATCAGGGACAAAAGTTACCCTTTTGAACAAAGTTTCACGCAAATCGAAGAGGGCTCGGGGCAACTCTTCCCGATTTCGTGTGAGTTCGTGGAGAATTACCCTTCTATGTTTTTTTTATTTTTATTTTTTTCATTGTTTATATTAATTAATTTTATTGCTAATAGTAATTTGCGTACTATTACCAATCAAATTAATGAATATAAACATAATACTGAGTCTGCAACAACATTAAATTCAAAATGTCCCACTGTTCCACAAACAACGCCATCGATTGGAGGAAATTAATATTGCAATCCCGAAGTGAAGAGGTGACACCCATCAGTGGCATCGAAACAGGTATTGGGGGTGAGGGGCACATTACCCTGGCTTTTGAAAGGGCTTTCTTTGGGAGGGGGACCGGGTGAGAGGGTATCGAATTACGCGCAACTGAAATGAATACAAATTATGAGCCGTAGTTATTTTCACCCAGGATCGACACTGTGGAAGCCAGCAAACCAGCGACGACCTCCATCACTTCCGCCGATGACTGATGAGGCTGGGTGTTATTGAGCAACATTGTTTACGATTTGGTAAATTGTTGACGAACTGGGGTTCAATATAATTGGAAGCCATCCGACACCAGGGCTTGTTATTGTTTTGGCCCTTGTTGATTTTAAATCAATCATAATTTATATTGCCACCTCGTGGGTGTGAAATTATTTTTAACATTTTTCAGGCCACTGTGGATGCTAGGTAAATGCAATAAAAATCTAATTAAAAGAGCATGTCTGCCAGAGTTTAACCCTTTTACCACTCAATTGCAACTAATTACTTAAACTTCTTTTGTGTCCTTCTCGAGGAATTCCAAGAATTTTATTTCTTTTGCTTGCATTGTCCAAATCCAATCCTCTCCAAAGTACCAACACACTTTTGCTGAGCAATCCCCAAAAGGTGTCGGAACTCTTGCTGCCTCCATTGCTCGACACTATAAATTATCATTTAAATCACTAGGAAATTTATCTAGCCGCTTCCTTCAAAGTGGCGCTTCCACTCCATTTAATTCCAGCAGTCGTAATCCTGGGGCTTTCCGGTAAAACGAGAAAGAATAATCCAAATCCTTTGAAAACTTGAGCAGTGGGAGGTCAAGCAAAAGGATACTAATTTCTGAGCGGCCCCTTTAGGCGGCATGACATTCAACCTGGCCAAAGATTCTTCCCAGAAAACCCCCAACCCAGAAGTCGGGGGGAGGAGGAATCCCATTCTCATGCAAAATAATAAATTATAGCTGCTGCTGGTGTACAATTAATTTAATATCCAACGCAATGGTTTGTGAACCCCTTTTTCCCTGACGTTCTAAGCCGGTATGGTTCCACCGGAGACAACCACCAAGATCCGTGAACAGTACAAATTGTATCTGAGTACCTGACAGAGAGTACCTTTTTCCTGCTCGAGGGCAACTTCTCCAAGATAATGCTGAACCAATTGTGAATTATTTTCGTATTAACATCATTCTTTTGCACGAGTCGTATAATTTATAAGCGCGAACCGGAGAGGCGAACTATACCTCTGCAAGGATCTGCCAGTTTTTGATGGAATATGGAAGGGGGAGGGAGACTTGTCTTCCGCATAGTCTTACTAACTGCAGGGGCGCATGCAATTTGGGTAAAATGGATTTGTATTTTTGTATTTTTGTATTTTTGTATTTTTGTATTTTTGTATTTTTGTATTTTTGTATTTTTGTATTTTTGTATTTTTGTATTTTTGTATTTTTATTATTTTGTATTTTGTATTTTGTATTTTTGTATTTTTGTATTTTTGTATTTTTGTATTTTTGTATTTTGTATTTTGTATTTTGTATTTTTGTATTTTTGTATTTTTGTATTTTTGTATTTTTGTATTTTTGTATTTTTGTATTTTTGTATTTTTGTATTTTGTATTTTTGTATTTTTGTATTTTTGTATTTTTGTATTTTTGTATTTTGTATTTTGTATTTTTGTATTTTTGTATTTTTGTATTTTTGTATTTTTGTATTTTGTATTTTGTATTTTTGTATTTTGTATTTTTGTATTTTGTATTTTGTATTTTTGTATTTTGTATTTTGTATTTTTGTATTTTTGTATTTTGTATTTTTGTATTTTTGTATTTTTGTATTTTTGTATTTTGTATTTTGTATTTTGTATTTTTGTATTTTTGTATTTTGTATTTTGTATTTTTGTATTTTTGTATTTTTGTATTTTTGTATTTTTGTATTTTTGTATTTTTGTATTTTTGTATTTTTGTATTTGTATTTTGTATTTTTGTATTTTTGTATTTTTGTATTTTTGTATTTTTGTATTTTTGTATTTTGTATTTTGTATTTTTGTATTTTTGTATTTTGTATTTTGTATTTTTGTATTTTTGTATTTTTGTATTTTTGTATTTTGTATTTTTGTATTTTTGTATTTTTGTATTTTTGTATTTTTGTATTTTTGTATTTTGTATTTTTGTATTTTTGTATTTTTGTATTTTTGTATTTTTGTATTTTTGTATTTTTGTATTTTTGTATTTTGTATTTTTGTATTTTTGTATTTTTGTATTTTTGTATTTTGTATTTTGTATTTTGTATTTTTGTATTTTGTATGTATTTTTGTATTTTTGTATTTTTGTATTTTGTATTTGTATTTTTGTATTTTTGTATTTTTGTATTTTGTATTTTTGTATTTTTGTATTTTTGTATTTTTGTATTTTTGTATTTTTGTATTTTTGTATTTTGTATTTTTGTATTTTTGTATTTTTGTATTTTGTATTTTTGTATTTTGTATTTTTGTATTTTTGTATTTTTGTATTTTTATTGTTTTTATTTTTTGTATTTTTGTATTTTTGTATTTTGTATTTTGTATTTTTGTATTTTGTATTTTTGTATTTTGTATTTTTGTATTTTTGTATTTTGTATTTTTGTATTTTTGTATTTTTGTATTTTTGTATTTTGTATTTTTGTATTTTGTATTTTTATATTTTGTATTTTTGTATGTATTTTTGTATTTTTGTATTTTGTATTTTTGTATTTTTGTATTTTGTATTTTTGTATTTTTGTATTTTGTATTTTTGTATTTTTGTATTTTGTATTTTTGTATTTTTGTATTTTGTATTTTGTATTTTGTATTTTTGTATTTTTGTATTTTTGTATTTTTGTATTTTGTATTTTTGTATTTTGTATTTTTGTATTTTGTATTTTGTATTTTTGTATTTTGTATTTTTGTATTTTTGTATTTTTGTATTTTGTATTTTGTATTTTTGTATTTTTTGTTTTTGTATTTTGTATTTTTGTATTTTTGTATTTTTGTATTTTTGTATTTTTGTATTTTTGTATTTTTGTATTTTTGTATTTTTGTATTTTGTATTTTGTATTTTTGTATTTTTGTATTTTTGTATTTTTGTATTTTTGTATTTTTGTATTTTGTATTTTTGTATTTTTGTATTTTGTATTTTTGTATTTTTGTATTTTTGTATTTTTGTATTTTGTATTTTTGTATTTTTGTATTTTTGTATTTTGTATTTTTGTATTTTTGTATTTTTGTATTTTGTATTTTTGTATTTTTGTATTTTTGTATTTTGTATTTTGTATTTTTGTATTTTTGTATTTTGTATTTTTGTATTTTGTATTTTTGTATTTTTGTATTTTTGTATTTTGTATTTTTGTATTTTTGTATTTTGTATTTTTGTATTTTTGTATTTTGTATTTTTGTATTTTTGTATTTTGTATTTTTGTATTTTTGTATTTGTATTTTGTATTTTTGTATTTTGTAATTTTTGTATTTTTGTATTTTTGTATTTTTGTATTTTTGTATTTTTGTATTTTTGTATTTTTGTATTTTGTATTTTTGTATTTTTGTATTTTTGTATTTTGTATTTTTGTATTTTTGTATTTTTGTATTTTTGTATTTTTGTATTTTTGTATTTTTGTATTTTGTATTTTGTATTTTGTATTTTTGTATTTTTGTATTTTGTATTTTTGTATTTTTGTATTTTTGTATTTTTGTATTTTTGTATTTTTGTATTTTTGTATTTTTGTATTTTGTATTTTTGTATTTTGTATTTTTGTATTTTTGTATTTTTGTATATTTTGTATTTTTGTATTTTTGTATTTTGTATTTTTGTATTTTTGTATTTTTGTATTTTTGTATTTTTGTATTTTTGTATTTTTGTATTTTTGTATTTTTGTATTTTTGTATTTTTGTATTTTTGTATTTTGTATTTTTGTATTTTTGTATTTTTGTATTTTTGTATTTTTGTATTTTTGTATTTTTGTATTTTTGTATTTTTGTATTTTGTATTTTTGTATTTTTGTATTTTTGTATTTTGTATTTTTGTATTTTTGTATTTTTGTATTTTTGTATTTTTGTATTTTGTATTTTTGTATTTTTGTATTTTTGTATTTTTGTATTTTGTATTTTTGTATTTTTGTATTTTTGTATTTTGTATTTTTGTATTTTTGTATTTTTGTATTTTTGTATTTTTGTATTTTTGTATTTTTGTATTTTTGTATTTTTGTATTTTTGTATTTTTGTATTTTTGTATTTTTGTATTTTTGTATTTTTGTATTTTTGTATTTTTGTATTTTTGTATTTTTGTATTTTGTATTTTTGTATTTTTGTATTTTGTATTTTTGTATTTTTGTATTTTGTATTTTTGTATTTTTGTATTTTTGTATTTTTGTATTTTTGTATTTTTGTATTTTGTATTTTTGTATTTTTGTATTTTTGTATTTTGTATTTTTGTATTTTTGTATTTTTGTATTTTTGTATTTTTGTATTTTTGTATTTTTGTATTTTTGTATTTTTTATTTACCCCAATTACCCGCACTGTTCCAGTACGCAAAATCTCCTTCCTTCCTGCGACAAAACTCTTTCTGGTGGGCGGCATCTTCTAACAATAAGGTTGCCTCAGCATCCAACATCGCACGAACCCAAGAGTTATGCCACACAGATGAATTCAAGCTGTACGCCAAATGGAAAATGATACAAGATTATAACGCAGCAGCAGCATCACAACAAGGAACGGAAATTTCATGAAGTATGAAAACTTTTGCTTACTTATTATTGCCTCAAAGTTTTTCCCAGCCCCCATCCTGTCCTCCTCTGAAGACAAGAGGGGTCATGCGCCACTTTTCCATTATCATCAGCATCATGCTGTTGCGTTTTCCATACAACAAGAACTAAGAGAAAAGGGATGTTGTTCAGGAAGAGTTGCTTTTTCATCTTCCGGGGGCGAGGCTGCAGAACTTTGGTCGGAGTTTACTCCCACTTGTTAAAATTATCGTCAAGATAACGCAATTGTTGAGCACGTACACACTTTTGCAGAGAGGACGGGGAGGCATTAATGTAAATTTGAAGAAAATGAAGACGTTTTCTAGGAAGGGAACAAGTCCTGCGAGGGCTGGGGAATCAATGATCTGGTTGTGGCCAACCAACTTTGCTCCCCCTGAAGAGCCCTGGAGGGTTGGAGACAGTTTAAAAGTGTAATCACTTCCGGCTTCTGGATTCGTTTGAGCTGAGATGAAACCCCCATGGCCAGAACCAGTTTAAGTTCTGGTTTCAAGAAAAGTCCCGGAGCAAGGAGCGTTGATTAGCTGTTCAAGGTGTGTCTGGAGTGTCGTGAAGGGTGGCAAAGTTTTCAAAGGCTTTTTAATGGTCTTTGAAAACTTTGTACATCTTGTTTCAAATCTGCGAGGAAATAGAAAGATTGTCAGGTTGTCGTTGATTTGGTGTCTGACGTTAAATATCTTATTTTTGATGCTACGCATTTTTATTCGTTTTGTTTTTTCTTTTATAAACTAGTCAAAACAGCAAATTAAGTTTCGCAACGATACTCACGCAAAATTCTCAAGTAAAATTTGTCGCACCCTCATCCGTTATCTAAACTGTCTCGATTTTCAATTGCTTGATCTAAAATCATTGCCTCCCCCCTCCGGGTTATCCGATAGAAAGTTGAGCGAGGTGGTTCCTGCCGAAAATTGGGTGCAAATTGAGTTTACTGCAGAACGGAAATTGAATTTGTCATCGAGTCGCGAGACATGCTCCGAATCAAAAGTCTCCGCTGCTGGCGGGTTGATCTGCATAGACCCACTTTTGGAGGGATTTTCGTTTTTTTTTTGGTAACTGGAGCTCGAGCCTCGCTGATAACATAATTTCAGGGGATTTGCCGTGCTGTCCATGCAAATTAGCAGTCTACCTTGGGGTGTTTGCCACTAGTGATTTGCTAAGACAAGATAAAATTCGTGTTTTTAAGATGGCTGGTAGCATGGTAAAACAGCATCCGAACTCCTTAGGGACCAATCACACAGGGAAGCCCTGGAAAACATCGATAAATTATCTAGTCTAATGATTAAAGCATTACCCATCGACGTGTTCCACTTGTGTTAAGGCTAGGTCCAACAACAACAGGTGGCAATAAATTTCCAACTTAATGGTAAACTGTCAATAGAAGATGGCACTCTTTGAGGTGAGCAGCATGGTTGAGGAACAGATGCTGACAAGTCACGAAAGAAGTTTTTTTTTTCAAAAAGAGAGTTGAACGCTGTGATAGAAACGTTATAAATTAAGACTAATTAGTTGCGGTTTGATGTTTGGTTTTAAGAAAAATGTAAATTTTTTGCCTCGTGTTCAAAATTAAAATAATTGCCATTTTTTTTATTCACAATCTATAATTTACGTTAAACTTTGTTCAAAATTTACCACAAAGGATTTGAAATGATCTTTACTTTGCTTTCATTCATAACAGAAAGATCTTGACAGTTCGTAGTTGATCCATGATAAATTTTTGTCATATCAATTTAGATTTTTTGCTTTTAAATGAAAATGTTATAAGAAATGGACTTTAACTTCAACCCTATTTTTTACAGTTGAAGTCGATTTTTGGGACCAATTCTATTACTTTTGACCTTTTAATTATCCTCCTAATTTTGCGGAAAGCGTTAGAAAATTTCGATTTGGCTCTATTTTTCTCACAAGGATTTTTTTTTTATTTGCAGTGGTCTAACTTGAAACAACAAACCAACAACTTGTAACGGCATCGGTTGAAACATGCTCCAAAAATCATCTAATTTTGAATCTCTTAAAGGCATTGAAAAGAGGCACTAAAGAGGTCCTAATAAAAATAAGTGATGAGTAAAAAAAAAAACAGACTACCTACAGACTTTTTGTCAAGATTATACAGACACCGCCTTTGAGGAAAATGGCATCCCTCTACAATGGCTTTTTCATGGCGATCAGACCCGACCATTTGAGGTTATGTAAATCCAGACCATTTTTTAAACTGCATGTAATTTTAAATAGATAAGTCGGATCTTGAAAACTTTTAATCCACAAGAAAGGTCATTACAGTACCTTTCTAAAAATATATAATATGGCAGGTTTCCATGCAAAAACCACCCTTTTTTGCAAATTGTGAAGTTTATATGCAGCACTTTTTTAATCATAACTTTTGATGTGCTTTACTAAACCTTATACATTTTAATAGGGACTTATGGGACCCCAAGACAAATCGTATGAGGCTAATACGGTCAAAGTCGGCTCAGTCAGTGACGAAATATTCCAGTGACATTGATTCGGTACACATGTCTACATACAGTCAAACACACAAACATTTGCTCAGCTGGTGATTCTGAGTCGATATGTACAAATGAAGGTAGGTCTAGGAGGTCTAACTAAAAAGTTCATTTTTCGAGTGATTTTACAACCTTTCCTCAGTAAGGTGAGGGAGGCAAAAAGAGATCTATGGGCTTATTTTGGCCAAGATAACCGCTTTCTCTATGCGAATTTCCAAGATCTAGGGATATTTTTTCAATGGCCCAATATTTACCATGTTTCAATACATTTCCTAAACTTTTGAAGCAAGTTTTGTCATGGTCTTATCAATTGGTGATAATTCTAAGTTGTATCTGAACAGAGACAGCAGTTTAAAGATAGCTTTAATGTATTGAAAATTGAACATTATGATTAATAATTATATTATAGTAAGTAATTAATTTTTGTAAATATTTTTTGAAATTTGAAAACAACTTCAACAAAGAAAATGGCATCTAGTAAATGTTAAAATTTAAGAGTTAAAAATTACAAAGAAAATTATGTTTTTCATAGGGAGCTATGTCCACGCATCCTTCCTACACTGTAGATTCTGTGAAATGTAATCCGTTCATAGAATTCTCTCTGCGGTTAACACATCGCAAGAAAAATTGGGTTTTCAATAACAAATATTTTTAAATGATCTTTTATCTCCATTTGGGTCATTACCACCAACTGGGGCAAATCAGAACTACTGTCTGAATGAGTGCAGAAGATTTTATACCATTAAATTTTGGAAATCGGTATACTAATGAGTGTTGTTTTGTTACTGTTCTAACCGAAATAAATTAACAATATCAAAACATTGTGCCAAAAATGTCTAAATGGTTGCCCTAAATGCCAGCACCAAAGGAAAATTGATAGAAAAGATGATTCATTTTGAAATAAAAATCAATATTTAACTTTGATGTATAATACCTAATCTTTTCAAATATTATTCAGTCAAGAATCGATTATCCGAAAGCCTTGGCAAAATTTCACTTCGGATAAGCGAATCACAAGAAAACATTTTTTTGGTTGTCTTATTTTTGATTGTCGAGCTTAAGGATGACCCTTAAACTACTCTAAAGTGATTTAGAATTTTTAAATCCAAGATGGCGGTCAAAATGGCGGGGATGAAATATTAAAAAAAAATATTTTTTTAATTTAATGGGCAATCAACCATTCAAATTTTACTAAAATAGGGTCGCAGAATTCGAATTTCATGTTGAAAATAAGAAAATAAAAAGATACGTAAAACATTTATTTTTTCGTGGTTCGATTATCCCATACAAACCAAATACAAACCTTCGGATAATCGAGGCTTCGGATAATGGAGTCTGGACTGTACTGTTAAAACTCTATCGATAACTAAGTATTTAGCTGTTCCACTTTTTTACGACCAATTGCGAATTTCCAGACAAAAATATATAATATATATATTAGGGTGGGTCATTTTTTTCGAAAGTGCTCGGATCCGGCTGAAATAAGGTCCATCTTGTAGAGGGTACCCTTAGGGACTCTCATACCAAATTTGAGCTCATTTGGTTGAAAACTGGCTTGTCGCTCGGGGGTTAAAGTTTACATGGAAATTACTATGGGAAATGTGTGATTTTACTTCAAACGCTCCTACAAGCTAAGCGACAAACTTTAGTCCACACTTACACTAGGTAGCCGTGTCGGGGGTGGTCCAAGGAACATTTTTCTCTAAGGGTTCATGGTCATCCGTTCAACCCTGAGCTTGCGCAAAGCCGAAACATCCGGCGACGCCGGAATCCTTTAAAATATCAGTTTTGATGGTCAGCGCATACTACGAAACTAAGATTGCATCGTGTGACAGAATGAGAAACACGACGCCAAACGTCAACTCACTAAAATGGAAGCAATAAATGAGGGTGTTCGCTCTCCCAACAAAGTGTTTTTAATAAGAAAATTGAAAATAAAGTTCACCGGATCGGATCAAAAAGTTGAGCCCTGAAGAGAACATGGCCTCCGAACCCGAGTTCGTCGTTGAGCAATTCTGGAGAAATTTGCGCGCGAGGAATGCGAGAAGCGGGCCAGCTGCGGCAAGCGATCTTCGGCGGACTCTAACTCAAACATGGATCGGGACGGAGAAGAAGTTGATGAAGTGCCGCCAAAACGGCAGAGTCTGCCGAGAGCGACGAAAAGTTTAGCGCCATCGGGATGGACAGAACAGGGATGGATTGGCCTTAATGAAGCGGTTATCACCGGCTTACCTAAATAATATTCCATGTAGTAAAATACTAAAAAAGTATAGCTGTTTTTTTTTATTATTTATTTTTTGGACCAATAAGTTTCACGAACGTATTTAACATTGTATCACTTGTACTTCTACTGCACGCACTTCTTGACCGCGTTGTTGCAGATGACACGGCTCTCGTAGAAATCAATCACCAGCTTTGAAACGTGCTGGCGGACACTCCTGGACAGTTCAGTTCCACCTCGTCGAGTCCCCTCCAGCGATCCTGGAACAGCCTTTCGCCGTCCTCTTCGGTCACTGCTTCCAACTTTTCCGCCACGTGTCCTTTTTCGAATCCGTTCTTGGCCTTCGTGCGTTTGGCCGGAACCACCGGAGGCGGGGCTGTGACCTCCGGCGATAAACTATTCGTCGCTCTGTCGTTTTGGCGGCACTTCATCAACTTCTTCTCCGGCCCGATCCATGTTTGAGTTAGAGTCCGTCGAAGATCGCTTGCCGCGGCTGGCCCGCTTCTCGCATTCCTCGTGCGCAAATTTCTCCAGAACTGCTCAACGACGAACTCGAGTTCGAGGCCATGTTCTCTTCAGGGCTCAACTTTTTGATCCGATCCGGTGAACTTTATTTTCAATTTTCTTATTAAAAACACTTTGTTGGGAGAGCGAACACCCTCATTTATTGCTTCCATTTTAGTGAGTTGACGTTTGGCGTCGTGTTTCTCATTCTGTCACACGATGCAATCTTAGTTTCGTAGTATGCGCTGACCATCAAAACTGAGATTTTAAAGGATTCCGGCGTCGCCGGATGTTTCGGCTTTGCTCAGGGTTGAACGGATGACCATGAACCCTTAGAGAAAATGTTCCTTGGACCACCCCCGACACGGCTACCTAGTGTAAGTGTGGACTAAAGTTTGTCGCTTAGCTTGTAGGAGCGTTTGAAGTAAAATCACACATTTCCCATAGTAATTTCCATGTAAACTTTAACCCCCGAGCGACAAGCCAGTTTTCAACCAAATGAGCTCAAATTTGGTATGAGAGTCCCTATGGGTACCCTCTACAAGATGGACCTTATTTCAGCCGGATCCGAGCACTTTCGTAAAAAATGACCCACCCTAATATATATGATTATGTTCCAATTTCGGGAAAACCGGGATAAAATTTTAAAATTCCTGAAATTCACGGAAATTTTATTATATCTCGAGAAATCCCGGGATGGACGCACTAGACAAAATTATCCGTCGGTATCGTACATTATCACGTGGTCTTCAAATTTTCAATTTTGAATTACATCATAAATAAAAGAATATTTTTCAGATCATCATTTTGTGGAACAAAATTGCAAATCAAAATGGAGACGCATGATTCTTTTCATTGTTTGTTCATCGCATCGCAGCGAGCGACATCTGTGCTATCGTTGCGTAATTATTATATAACTCCACTCGAATCCAACAGGTGTCACCCCCACCTTGACGAAAGTGGTTTGCGCCCTGGCTAAAACTGATCTAGGGAACTTTTTGAACTTCCCTGTTTATTTTCGCGTTTTGTCGTTTCTCTCCTTCTTCGCGTGCACGAGGGCAGACAAAAAAGGGGAGAGAACTGTCACAACAAATAAATCCGCCGCGCCGCGATTCACGTGTTTGCTTCGAGTTTTGGAATTTTGTTGCTTTTCGGGTTTAATTTTGATAGAATTTGTGATTTTTTGGTGGTAAATTGCTGAAAAAGGTAAGAATTAATTATTTGCCAAAAGCAGTAAGTTAAAATGCAATCATTTCAGGCGCATCACGATGAGTACAAGTTTGGCAGCCCAGCTGCAGCGGCTGGCGGTTCCGGCGACCTCGGCCCTGTACGACTCGCGCAAGAAGCCTTCGATTTTGTTTGACGCCCAGGCGGCCGCCGGCAAGGACCGGGAGGTGATTTACGACATCGGCATCAGCGGGCTGCAGGAACTGGTCCAGTTAAACTTGGCGTTTTTGCAGTTTGAGGACACGCTGTTCGGGAAGACGTCGATCGATTTGCAGCGTTCGGTGGAGAACAAGGAGCTGAACCGGAAGTTGGACGCAAGCATCCGGAAGTTCTTCTTCCACCTGTCACCGTACTTTATGCTACAGCCGGCGCACAAGTGTTTGGAGTGGTTGATTCGGCGGTATTCGATCCATGAGTTTAACCGGGCGGATTTTGTTAATTTGATTTTGCCGTACCATGAGACGCTGATCTTTGTGCGGTGCGTCCAGGTGCTGCACATTGCCGGCAAGAATGATCCGTTTGCGTGGCTGCATGGCGTTAAGAAGAGCGGCGCTCCGTTGGCGAAGAAGTCGATTGTGAACCACGCCGCAGGATCGCTTGGATTTCTGCGCAGTTACGGAGAGTTCCTAGAGCAGGCCGTGGCCGAGCTGGACAACCGTGCGAACGTGCTTCAAGCCATGATTGCCTTCTACTGCACAACGACGATCGGAGTGCTGGACGGAGCGGACCAAGTCGGGGAGAACCTCGTAGTAGCGATCATCAAAACCCTGGTCAAAGGACTCAGCTCGAAGGCGCTGGATTTCACCGCGGCCAGCTACATGATCGTGGGTCACCTCGTCTCCAAAGCCACGCTGGCGAAGAAGACGCTCGAGAAGATTCTGCAACGGCTTGCCGTCCAGATGCATCCTTCGCTGACCGGAAACGCCGTCATGCTGATGGTTCTAATTCTGCAGACCCAGCAGGAACAGATCGGGGAGCTGTCGGACGCGGTGATTGCCACCATTATGAGTGCCAAGTGGCTGCCCCAGGCGCTGGGACGTGTTAAGCAGGAGGGCGTCAGTGTGGTCACACTGTTGCGCGCTGTTCTGGGCAAGTGCTTGAGCAAGATTTGCCGTCAGGATGAAGATTTGGAGCTTTGCAAGCGGTTCTGCGAAGGGTTGCTACTGGAGATTACGCTGACGGAGGATGAAGCCAGGGTGGTCATTCAGAGCGTGCTGGATTCGTACTTTCACAAGGGCACGACGGCAGGTGAGACATTTCCTAGGTCAACTTTCAAAAGCAATAATCAAATTTAACTTGAAGTCACGTGCTTCCCAAATGCGGACGTAAACTTTTAGTACCTAGAACAGTTTGAAGTCTCCGTTCCGTTCGTAAGATTATCGCGGTTTTGTAGACTCAATCTTGCCGAAATTTAATTCAAGTAAGCTGAGAGAGTCGTTTTAGGTTAAGCATTTTTATCCACTCGTAAAAACATACACGCATACACACGCTAGTTATGCAAATTAGACCAGAATTATAAATAAAAAAATCTTTATTGTGGTGTATTTTGCGGCCCTGAAAAGTACCATTTTGTGCTCTGCAGAGCACTGAGGATGTGATGCGATGTTTTTATTCATTTTTCTGGTGGTGCTTCGCAGAGCTTCAATGATTGAAGCACGGATCGAGCACCACCGGTCATCGGGATGCTAGGACATTTTGCATGTTAGAGCAGAGCAGTTATTTACAAAAGTCAAAGTAGTGATGTCACAGCAGCCTCAAAAAGCTGTGCAATCCGTCGCCCTGAAGACCAAAATGTGTTCCTGAAAGGCCTGGGTTGGACAAGGGGTGAGGGCAACTCAGAAGAATTGGGCAATCCTCACCCTCTTCCTCAGAGGATCCCAACGGTCCGGCCATAGAGAGATTGTCGAGAAAGCAATGTGCGCTTCTTTTGTTGCTCTGGTCCCTCTCTCTCTCCTGCTGCTGCTGGTCTGGCCGGTCCGACGTCTGAGACGTGAATGATGGGTCTGAGCACTGACACGCGTTCTTTTATATTTAGGTTGGCCCTCTACTTCTCCTCCTTTTTGCGGTGCTTGGGTGATTTTCCCCTCAAATTAGGTATTTGACATTCCCGTCCGTGTTTGGGAAGCGCTCAATTTGCTTGCAAAATATCTGCATTTTGAAAGCATTTTAAATCATTGAATTGTTTCAATAGTAAAATTTAATAGCAAATTTCTGAATAATACAAGTCGAAATTCAAATGTTTAAAAAAATCTGAAATTAAGAAATTCGAAAATTCAAATATTTTTATAATTTACCTTGCCAATTGCTAACATTCAAAAACAATATTTTTTTCAAAATTAAAAATGTTTGAATTCAAAATAAGGAATTTAAAATAGCGGAATTTAAGAATTTAAGAATTTATGAATTTAAGAATTTAAGAATTTAAGAATTTAGGAATTTAAGAATTTAAGAATTAAAAATTTAAGAATTTAAGAATTTAAGAATTTAAGAATTTAAGAATTTAAGAATTTCAGAATTTCATAATTTAAGAATTTAAGAACTTAAGAATTTAAAAATTGAAGAATTTAAGAATTTAAAAATTTAAAAATTGAAGCATTTAAGAATAAACTATGAAAATCAAAAAAGTTCTGAAACTAAGATTTTTGAAACATTTCTGAATATTTTGATAATTTAATTATTTTTTCAAAAAATATCTTTCTACGGGTTAAATCCCATCTAAAATCAAAGGCGGAAAGCCAGCTTCTGTTACGTTCAATATAGCTCATATTTGGGATTCGACCACAGTACGCCCACCGGAACATGCCCCAATAATCATATTTGTCAACAGAATGTCTACATCTTCTGAAAAAGCTTGAAGATTGACAATTTAATGTATCCAGTATAAAATAAAAATTAAATATTTTTTAAGAATTCTCATCAGAAGTCTCATTCAATCCTGGTTTAATTTTTTTTTTTCAAAAATGTTTCACGATTACGGATTTGAGCATGAGCATGAGCATGAGCATGAGAGACCACCCATGGTTGTCCTTCTCCGTTGCTGAACAGGACCGTAATATCCTATCAATACAACTGACCATACGCTTAAACGATCTAATGGTGTTTCCCTTATCAACAGCATGTATGAATGCGTTGAAAAGATAAAACATCAAGATCATTAAAACTAGATCTGAAGCAAATAGGTAACAGTCATTGGCCACCAACGGCGCCCGCCATGTCAGTTTGTAGATCTCGAGGGAACGGGACGGGAATGTTAGTTAGCACAGGCTGCTACAAAGGGTGGGTTCTATACGATATCCACACCCCCGCGTGTGCCGGAAAACTACTTCTACTTGGGATTTTGTTAGTGGGAAAGGGTAATGGCCAGGATTCATCATAAAGGATGATGATGCGACCCAATAATCAATAAATTTTGTTTAATGATGTGATGTATTATGCATTCTCAAGGCAAACAGTCGGAGGATGCGGATGAGGTTATTCCCGGTTATTTGGTGTTGAGTTTAGCATAAATGATTCAATCTTAGACAGCCGGCTGTGGAAAGATAAAACAAAATAAAATGCGAAAACGCGAAACCGCTCGGACCGAAAAACACACACAATCGGGGGGGAAACATAGACGGAAACGGCAACGAAAATCCGGCTTGTTTACCGCGACGCGAACCGTTCAAATTCTCCAAAGCAACTCTGTTTCACGATTACGGATTTTTGGGGGACAAATAAACATTTGAAAGTTAGCGTCGATATGTCCTATAACCGGGCAGTGGAGACGGTTAAGTTTTTTTTCACAACGATGATGTTGACTCCAAAAAAATCAAAAACAGTGATTTTTGCCTGACATTTAACATATCGTAATCTCGGTTTAAGTTTTTTGATTTTTTATTTGCATGTCTGCAAAGTCGAGAAACATCATTTTCATTTAACTATGATCTTTTGCGAGCAAGCAGTGAACAAGAAAAGATAACCATTTCCGATTTTAAAAGGGCAGAACTAAACCTGGAAGCCAAACGGGGGGCAAGCATGAGGCGTTAAAAGAAATGAATTCAACGCGATATTGGCTGCGAACAAAGGAGAAGTAATGCCAAGGCCAAATATGCCTTCAAAGATGCAAAAGCCGATGTTGATAAGGGGTCGTGCATAAACCACGTGGCCTTTTTTTGGAGAATTTTTGACCCCCCCCCTCCCCCCTCATGGTTTTTCGTGGTTTCACGCAAACCCCCCCCCCCCCTATATGGCCACGTGTCTTTTTCCTCCCAGGTGAAAAATCTTTAAAAAAAAACAAAATAAGTATAGATTTCAAAAATGTTTATCCACAAATGATGTACCGTCAGTGGTGGTGACTTTTGGTCAAAAAACGATATTACTGTTGTTATTTTAACACAAAAAAAAACATTTCAAATTATATCGAAATAAATAATGTTGGGGAATGCTCCTGAATTTACCAACATTTTCCCAGAATATGGCTAGTATAATCACACCGTTCATAAATGCCAATCGTTTTAAAATTAACTGAAACTCACTCTTTAGAGGGGGTGACATTGGGTCAAATAGAAAACATTTTAATTTGTGTAGGTGCTGTAACACCATTAAAACCAATTTAATCATATATAAAAAAAAACCGAAATTCACTTAAAAGTGTGAAAAAGTATGATATCACAAAGTTTAAGGTAAATAATAACAATTTATTGAAATGGTACAGAAAGTAAAAACTATTCTCAACAAAACAAGCAACTAAGTAAAACATATGTATACAAAATTATGGAATTGCAGTGCAATTAATTGCATCCAGAATAAATATGCTTTAAGAATTAAAGCTATTTTGATATATAAACAGCATTCATGATTTAATTTAAATGCGCTTTTAAATATTTTCTTAAAATCGAAATTAATTAAATAGAAAAGTTTTGTTTCAGGAAAAAAATATTTTCATTTTATTTTAAGGAAATATCTAGTTATGAAAGCTCCTAGTTAATATTTATTTTATTCCAAACATTCATAAAAATCCAAACTAAAGCAACTTTTCATTTTAATTAAGCATGATTGATTCCAATGATTCAGTGTGTCCAAAAAAGTCGAGCTGTTTAATTTTTTTCTCCATACAAGAATCAGAGACAGGGACAAACATTCAATATTACGACCTTTTGAAATGTCAGTCTTAATTTTTTTTTGATAATATTGATTTCGAAAAGATCGGAAAATTTCACGATAGTTTTATTTATAAACATTGAAAATCGCACCATTACCTAGTTGCTGAGATATCGACATAAGAAAATTATGGGTTGTTTGGGTAGTAAACATCCATTTTTCTGTTTTAAAATCTTTGCATGGCAATATCTCAGCAACAAAGCAACAAAGAATTTTCTCAGCATTTCAAAAATATTTTTTTTCAAAATTGGGCAAACATGGGCACTACATTTTTTAAATTAATAACTGCAACTATTTTTAAAAAAAGTTACCTAAAAATAGCTATAACTATGAAAATTTTACAAATGTACTTTTAGATTGCAAATTCGATTTTACATCGAAAAATAAAATTGAAATTAAGTTGCGGTCAATATTTCGATTTTTTTTAATTTGTATTGATTCAAAAATTCATAACTCAAACAACGATTTTTTGCCCGTTCTGGAAATTTCTGAAAAGTTGGCAAAATTAAAAAAAATTAAAATAGTGTTTTTTTGCAAATCATGTTTTAGTGACAAAAAGTGAAATTAAAAATCAGCAAAGTAAATTACCGTTTATCATTTTTTTTCAGTGTAGTCCTTATCCATACCTACAACTTTGCCGGAGACACCAAATCGACCAAAAATTTCTTCAAAAGATACAGATTTTTTAATTTTCATTGCTGCCAATTTTGTATGGAAAACTATATGGACAAACTAATGATGCAAAATGGCTTGGGCACCAAAAAAGGTTTCAGACGGATTAAAAAAATCAAAAATTAAAATTTAAGAATAAATACCGATTTTGTATAGAATTGCTCGGAAATCGATTTCGTGTCTTTGGAAAAGTTGTAGACAACGCGCTAAAAATCATTCTTATAGTCATGGACATCCAAATTGTTTAAGTCTTACTTTTACTTTAAATTGATTTTGCTATCGACTACGTGTTTTGATAAATTTAAAAAAGATTGAGCTAAAATTTGGAATTTATTTTACATTTTTTTTCAGTTGTTTAAATAGGCAATTATCTACGATTTAAGATTTTTGATTTTGGTTGCTGAGATATTACCTCAAAAAAAAAAAAAAAAAAAAAAAATAAGTTAATTTTTCAATCTTTTCAATATCTTGGAAATTATTAACACTGGGACGCCCAACGCATGTCCAATATACACGGATGCCAAAACCTCCCTAAAACGTTGGAACGGTAACTTCAACTCACAGGTTTTCGGGCTTGTCTCCGCGGATTTTCGGGCGATTTTTTTAGTATAGCAAACAAAAGTTGGAACGACGTTTTTGATCGCATAAATTACAGATTTGATTAAATCGAGTTCTGCAAAGTTTAAGGATCATCTAGACATCCTTAGAATTCACTCAAAAAAAATGTCCCGGTTGGTTGAGTTATGCACGAGAACCAGCGAGTTGAAAATACCGTTCCATCTTTTTTAAGGAGTTTTATTTATGTTGATCTTTAACGGCATTGTATTGAAATTTATTTCACAAATTGATATCGGCATTTAAAAATTAAGTGACTCTTTAAAACTTAAACTATTTTAATGTGTCTTTATATTTGAGTGGTTTTATCTCAAATATGAACTTGAGGGTATAGTATATTTTCTCAGCTTAAAGAAAAACTAATATTTTCAGGAAAGGGCACCTTTGGCCCCTATTTTTTAATCTTTAAATTAATTGAGAAACAAAAACAATGTTTGCTTGAAGCTCGTTTTTTTTCTCTAAAAATCTAAAATGTTTGCCCATGTTTCTCTTAAACTCAAGAGATGGTCCCTATTAACATAAAAAAAAAAAACTTAAAAAAAATACCTACAACTTTGACGATGGATAGTAAACGTGTATTTTATGAAATGTTATGTAATATAACAATCCGAATTGTGTAACCCATGAAATAAGGAATATATTTTAGACCAAAATATTCATCAAATTTTTTGGTAAATCTTAAAGTATGTATCGTTAGTTTTTCCGTTACTGGTTATTTTTTAATGTTAGACGTTTCACTTGCAAATGAGGTAGTGAAACTGAAATTTTGCGCGATAATCCTGAAATTGGGGTTTTTAGTTTCTTTGTACTTAAAAAAATATTGCATGAGAGAGGAGATACAAGATATCTTGAGTTTGTTTTAGGTGTCAAAAGGAAATCTTTCGATTAAGATTCTTCGATCACTTATAGGACCAGCTACGGTAATTAGCTAAGATCTGAGATTTTGAATTTTTTTTTTTCGCAGAGAATCATTTTTATACATATTTAGTTTTTTGCCTTGTTGCGAAAATCTTATAAAATTGTCAGCAATATTTATTTTTTAAGTTGTTCCAAAATAGAACTATCGAAGACTAAATCTACTTTCAATGCAAATTTGCAAGCACATTTTCAGCTACTTGATAGCATCAAAAAAAAAAAATGAAATTGTGTTTGCATTTTGGTACGCATTTTTTAGGGTATATTAAATTTGGATACTGTCACTTTTTTTTTTAACAGCTTTTAAACTTTTGCAAGACGTAGTTACATGAGTATTAAAAAGTGTACATTCAATAACAGGCTCAAAGTATTAATATGAATCTGCCGAAATATATAATTCAATATTGAATTGGAAAATATTATGACATTGAAATATAAGTAATAATTTTAAACACAATAATTGTATGGTTTTGAAGTGTAACAAAAAATGTATGCATATTAGTAATTTCAAAGCGCGTATTTTTTTGTTTTTAAGAAAAGATTTTTTTTAAAGGTCACGTGGTCAGCCGTCGACCCCCCCCCCTCCCCCCCATGGCTTTTCATGGTTTTTTTCGGTCGGATTTCGGACCCCCTCCCCCCCCCTAAGGAGACCACGTGGTTTATGCACGACCCCTAAGATACAGGATAGCGTTTTTCGCCAAGTCTCGCATACCATAAAATGTTTTTCAAACCTTCTTTATTGAAGCTATGCGACTAATTAACAATTACAAATTTACCGATGGAAAATACGTGATGTTGAAGAGCATGTCATTAATTTAACAAATCAAAGTTGATGATGCCAATCAGGTACTGGAAGTTTACGTCCGTGTTAGAGAAGACCCCTTCTTCTGGATTATTTTGATGTTACATAATATCACCTAAAATGTAAACAAAAAATAAAGTAAACTCTCTCTTTTCTGCATTCATTACAGGCGACTTACCCTCCGCCAGCGACGACCGCTCGTCCTCGTCGGAGATCATCAGCCTGGACTCGGACGAGGAGGACTTTGAGCGCAAGGACGAGTGCGTGACGCGGTGGTACTCGGACTTTCTGAAAGCGCTGGAGAACCAGTACCCGGCGGCGTTCGATCGCGTCGTGAAGCGCACCATGCGGGGTCACTTTTCGCAGAACAAGCGGAACGCGCTCCGGAATGTGCTTGGCTTCCTGATGCAGGCTTCGTACAGTGAGCAAGACACGAATGTGTTTGAGAACCTGTTTCACTATGACGTTGATCGGCGGGTGGATGCGGTGCGGTATTTGGTGCAGAACTTCCAGAACATTAGCTTGAAGGGGGAGGGGAATTGCGATTTGCTGAAGGACAGCTTGAAGGAGCGATTGGAGGACGATAATTGTGATGTGATCGCTGAAGTGTTGAAGTTGGACGCCGGGGAGCTGGTTAAGCTGATTGGAAAGGATGAACTGATTACGAAGCTGGTCAAGTTGAGTTTGAAATGTTTGAGGGACACGGAGCGTTGGGAGGGAATCACGCCGAAGCTGATCAACCTGTTGACGGACAAGCGCCTCTACTCTGGGACTAACCTGAACAAGGTGATCATCGCGATCTACCCGTTTCTGTTTCCCGATGAAGACGATCCGATTGGTGCCGCGATCGCGAAACAGGTCCTCGCAACGGAATTTAGCCGCAAGTACAACGTCCTCATGTTGTCCGTCAACAAAATGGAGAACGTTGACTGCCAATCGCTGCTCGAAACCCTGGAAGAAATGCTCGGAACCGGCACGCACTTCCACGCCATCCAGGTCTGCTTCAACGTGTTGCTTGTGACGTCGTCACTGCCCAAAGAAGCGCCACTCCCGCTGGCAACCAAAGTTCTTGACTTTGCGCTGCGAATGCTGAGCGGAAAGTTTAAGTACGCTCCGTCGTCCAGCCTCAGCTGCCTCAAGAAGAACCGGCTGCCGATGGACATTCACGTGATCGTGACCGGATTTCTGATCGATCGCGTACAGTTCAAAACGGGCCACCTGGACTTGACCAACCAGACGGAGTCGCTGCGGTTGCAGTTGAAGATCTTTGCGCTGCTGGTTGAGCGGTACTTCTCGATCAAAGAGGAGCACAAAACGGTCAAGACGGTCTACGGAAAGGAGATCAGCAAGTTCTTGAAGAAGCTGTACCCCGAACCGGAGCGCAGGGTTGAGTTCCTGCTCGGGTTCTACTCGGCGCACTTGATCGAGGCTGCTGGAGATGACAGCAAGGATGCGGTTGTGATTTCGCCGGAGCTGCAGGTTCGAGCTTTTCGACTGGTGAATGCCATGCTGGCGCAAATTTGTGAGTATTTTTTACGGGAAGCTGTCTAATCACATCACACATCGTACATGACACGAACGAAATATTACAGTCGACAAATAACGGTTGACGTGTTCAAATCCTTTCAAAAAATAAAAAAAGTAATATCTAAAATTTAATAATTCCAGAATCGAAAAATTCAATAATTTAGAAAATAAAAATTCTAAAAATAGTTTCAAAAATTTAAAATCAAACAAAAACAATATTTATTTCATAAATTTCATTTGCAGTCCAAACTTGCCTCGATTATCCAAAGTTTTTTTTTTTCAGTACCGCCATTTTGGCTGAAATCTTGGATTCATAAAATCTAAATCACTTAAGAGCAGCCTTTGAAAAATTCAAAACTTTTGAAAAACACAAAATACAAAGAAAATAACATTTTGAAAATTGTATTTTCTATTATTTTAAAATTCAAGAATACCAAAGTTTCAAGATTTAAAAAAAAAATAAATTCTTAAAATAAATATTTCAAAATTTTCAAAAAATTTAGGAACTTAATTCAATTTTTGAGGCTTTTTTTTAATGTTTTTAAACCTTTATTTTTTTCTATCATTTAAGATTTTAAATTCATTTAAAATCTTTGAAATTTATAAAATTTTAGAAATTTATAAAATTTGGAAAATTTATAATGTTTGAAAAAATTTTAATATTTGAAAAAATTATAATATTTGAAAAATTAATGAAATTTGTGAAATTTCTAGAATTTATTAAATTAGAGTAATTTATTAAATTTAAGCAATTTATACAACTTAAAAAATTTATACAATTTATAAAATTTATGAAATTTCATTAATTTATGAAAGTTTATAAATCTATTATTTTTTTTTAAAATTAAATTAAAAAAAAACTTAAATTTCAAAAATATATTATGTTTTGATTTTTAAGATGCTTTAAATTTTTTTTTTGATTTTTAAATTCTTGTGAAATTTTAAAAGGTTATATCATTTATGACATTAGACAATTTCTTAAAATTTATAAAATTTATGAAATTTTAGAAATTTATAAAATTTATTAATTTTATTAAATTAATAAAAAAATATTATTTTTAAATAATTTAGAAAATTTTCGAAATTTAGGAAATTTTATAAATTAATGAAAAATAAAAAAAATTAAACCTAAAAAAATATAAATTTTAGATCTTTCAGAATCTTATGAAATTTTAGAAATTTGAAAATTAAAGATATTAAATTTTATAAGTTAGTTAAATGTTATAAAAAAATATAAAATTTAAGAAATTAATTACATTTTAAAAATTTATAAAATTTTAGAAAATAATGAAATTTATGAAATTTTAGAAATTTTGGATACCTAGGATTTTTTTTTAATTTACGAATTAAAAAAAATGAAACTTAAGAAATTTATAAAATTATAGAACTTTTAAAAATTTACCAAATTTACAAAATTTTAGAAATTTAAAGTTATTTTTAGAAGTTTATATATTAAAAATTTTATAAAATTTCAGAAGTTCATGGAAATTTTAAAAATTTATAAAATTTAAGAAATTTATGTGATTTTAAAATTATATCATGTGATTTTAAAAAAATATATATTTTTTGAAAATTTCTGACGTTTGAGAAATTTTTAAATTTTATAAAGATTATAAAATGTATGATTTTTTTTAATTCATAAAAGTTTTAAAATTTTAGAAATTGTAGAAATTTTGAAATGTTTAGAAGATTTAGAAATTTTAGACATCATCATCGGGACTGGCAACACCAGCCAGCAACAGTCAAGTGTTCGGAGCTCTTCAAAGTTTTCGATTTTTTCGCCGTAATTTACCGTGATTACCCGCGAGTTTGCTGCTCTAGCATGCCAAGGGCCGGCCGTGGCCGTGGCAGTTCGAGTGCGGCCTCGAAAAACCCGCGAAGCTCATCTACCGGCAGAGTGCAGAAAGGTAAACACACCAACGCCGCATCGACCGCCATCGCGCACGGGAGCGTGCCCAGTGACGTCACCGATCCATCGTTTTTACACGTGTCATACCGTCCACGTGAGTCCCCTGTACGGACGAGACAATCGACCCGGGCATCCGGAAGCACTTCCGGCCAGCAGCAGCAGCAGCAGCAGTCCACCAGCACCACGACAACAACCACTTCCAACGTTCCCACCAGCAACGAATTTGAGATGCTGAGTGGAGAAGAAAACAACACCGCCAGTGACAGCAGCAATGCTGACGACGACGATGACGATGATGAACTTGCGCGCAGGCAAGGAAAGCAGAAAAAGTGTAACTCTCCGAAGGAACGACGACCACCTCCAATTTTTGTTTTGGAAACGTTGGCAGACGATATTGACGAGTTGCTTGAGGGACTCCAATATTGTCTCAAAATTAGTAAAACTTCAGTGCAAGTTATTACGCACAATAAACAGAATTTCGACCTGGTGGTGAAGAAGTTGAAGTTGCGAAACTTCAAATTCTTCACATTTGATCCTGCAGAGAAGGTCCCAGTGAAGATCGTCCTTCAGGGATATCCGGACCGCCCGATCTCCGACCTGAAAGAACACCTGTCGGGCATCAAGATTAATCCTCGAGAGGTTAAGGTGCTCTCGAAATCGACAACGGTCACAGGTACGTACACATTGTACCTCCTGTACTTCGATCGTGGGTCCGTCAAAATACAGGACCTACGGCGGATCAAAGCACTGGACGGCTTCTTCGTGACGTGGCGATTCTACACGAAGAATCCGACCGACGCAGCGCAATGCCACCGCTGTCAAAAATTCGGACACTGTTCAAGAAACTGTAACCTTTCGCCCCGGTGCGTAAAGTGCGGTGAGACCCACTTCACCGAAAGGTGCAATCTTCCGCGGAAAGACCAGCTGGGGGTAAACGCCCAGCAGCACAAAGCGCGCGTCAAGTGCGCGAACTGTAGTGGAAACCACACGGCGAATTTCCGTGGCTGTGCCGCGCGGAAAAAGTACCTCGAGGAGCAGGACAAGAAGAAGAAAGCGCCAGCGTCCCGCCAACCTCCGAAGACTTCGAGCTCGAACGCTGCAGCAGCTGGCGGCGGAGCGGTACCATCAACCAAACCAGCGTTCCCTCCCGGTTGGGGAGGTTCGTACGCTAGAGTAGCCGCTTCTGGCGTCGGTACTCCCCCGGGACAAGCTGATGTTACCGGTGATGATCTCTTCACGCTTCCTGAGTTTTTCGCCCTTGCTGGTGAGATGCTCACGCGCTTTCGTGCCTGCCGAAACAAGGCAGAACAATTCCAAGCTCTCAGTGAGCTGATGATGAAGTACATCTACAACGGATAAGCTGTCTTGTGCAGCGAAGTTTTTCGACGTCAACAGACAACACAAACTGTGATTTAGTTTTAAGCTTTTTCTATTTCTATCCTTTTCCTTAGCAAATCTCGAAGGTTTTTTATTTTTTATTTTTCCTTCTCTTGCCAAATCCATTGTTAGAATATCCAATTACATCTAAATGAATTATAGTGTAAACCATAGTTGAAAGGAACTCCAAAACTCTATTAGGTTATAAGAAACACAAAATTGTAAATTGATTATTTACTAATAAGGCTGGTACAAATATTTTTAAAAGTTTTTGTCACCCCCCCCCCCCCCCCCTTCAAAATTGGCCCGAAAAATCAGGGGGCAAAAAAAATATTTTACAACAAACTTCAAAATTTCAATGAAAATTCAAGTGCAACCAGCTGTAATCAAATTAAAATACATTCTCCTGCGTTTAAAATCATTTTTAAGCATGTTTGGATTTATTTAAAAATCTTAAGATTTTTTGAAAATTTTCGATGCAAAATCTTTTTTTTCGATACAATTTTTGTTTTTGTCAGATCTTAGATTTTTTGAAAACTAATGATTGCAAAACAACTGAACTAGTGTAAAATGCATTTTAAAACACTTTTTTCATTGAAATGTGAAGACTATGGCTTGTTATTTAAATTTTTATATTTTTTTATTTTTTTGCCCCCCCCCCCTTGACCTTGGCCAGGGCCGAGGGACAAAAACTTTTTTAAATATTTGCATCGGCCTAAACACTAATTGAAATTGAAAATTGAAATTTTAGACATATATGAAATTCATAAAATTTTAAAAATTCATAAAAAATTTTAAAATTTATAAAAAATTTAAAAATGGGATAATTAATGAAAATTATTGAATTTATAAAATTTATGAAATTTATAAAAAAAATAGAGATTCATGAAAGTATTTTTTTATACTTTGAGAATTGAGATTTCTCGATATTAACATTTCGATCACCGACAGTTAACTAAATCTTTTCTTTCAGCGTTCACCCTACAACCAATCCATCTGCACTACATCATGCTCGGACTGACCTCTTCATCCTCGGTGATCCGCGAGTGCGCCCTGGAAACCCTCCAAACGATCAGCTCCAGCGAGAAATCCTCACTGGACGCCACCTACCGTTCGTTCATCCGCAAGCTGCTCAAACGCCGCGAAGAACTCGCCATGGACGGCGAGCAGCTCTCGCTGGTTCTGTTCACGATCTTCTCCCTGGACAAATCTCAGTCCTTCGAAAAGATCCTCGCCGATCTGCTGGAGCGCGTGGTCAACCCCGTCACTCCGGAGTACGTGGCCGCGGGCGTGCTGGACGTGCTGAAGCTAATGGACGACGAGGACGTGCTCGTGAAGACCGTCGCGCGGGGCGTTAAGATTCTGGAGCGTGCGAGGGTTGGCTTTGGGGTTTATGAGTCGAAGGTGGTTAAGTTGTTGATTGGGAGAATTAATCCGAACACGACGAGCAATTTGGTGCGGGTCGAGCGGTGTGGGAAGTTTGTTCGGATGGCGTTGAAGAGTTACGCGCCGCTGTGGGGGAGGGAGCGAAGGCATTTGTCGGCGTCGATCTTGATGATCGAGGCGATTGGGGAGGAGTTGTTTGGGACGTTTTCGGAGCGGTACGGGGAGGAGATTTTGCGGTTGGTGGTGGAGGCGGCGACGATGTCGCAGAATCCGGAGACGAACTCGGCTGCTGGGAAGATGGTCAAGGGGTTGAAGCTGAACGTGGAGTTGGTGATGGGGTTGTTGGAGGAGATGAAGGTGCAGCAGGGCGAGAAGAAGGGCAGGAGAAGCAAGGGGGCGTTGGTGCCTACGGAGTCGGTTTACACGGTTAGGGAGTGGAAGTGTGGAGTTACGCTGCTGGAGCTGTTGCAGAACAAGAAGCAGTTGGTGAACGCGGGTTTGTTGGTTCCGAAGCTGTTCGAGGTGCTGAAGTACTGTCTGGACTTTGAGGAGCAGTCCGGCGTGGAGTACGTCAAGCAGATGATTTTGTCTTTGTTGCTGCATTGCAGCGTGAAGGTTGACGAAACCGCCGTGGCGGACGCCGTGTTCAAGGTAGAACTGATCGTTCAGTGCATCCGCGGGACGCAGAACCCTCAAACGCATCACCACGCGCTGCTGCTGTTGGCGCACGTGGCCCACCTAGTCCCGGAGCAGGTCCTGCACAACATGATGGAAATCTTCACCTTTATGGGATCGTCGATCGTGCGTCACGACGACGTGTACAGCATCCAGATCATCTCGAAGATTATCGAAACGATCGTTCCGACGCTGGCCGCCGGGAAGTCCGACAAGAACACCAAAGACCGCGTGATTCCGATTTTGAAGATCTTCTCGGACGTGATCTTGGACGTACCGGAGCATCGCCGACTGCCGCTGTATTCCAAGTTGCTGCAGACGCTCGGGGCGTCCGAGTACCTCTGGATGTTCCTCGGTGTCCTGCTCGAGTCGGACGTTGTGAAGGGTGGCAAGAAGGCGGAGGAAGAATCGGAGGAGCGATCGGGTTCCAAGAAGAAGCACAAGATCGAGTCGGAGTACTCCAACTTCAGCAAGCGCCTCGAGATCGCGATCAACATCGCGCACGAGTTCGCCCCGTCCGAGATCGTTGAAACGTGCACCAAGCTCGTCCAGTTCATTCAGGACTTGCCGCTGAAGATCGACACGGTTCCCGAGCGTATGCAGATCGACCTGGCGGACGCGGAGATCTTTAGCGTGGAAGGCCACACGTACAAACAGTTGCGTCACTACCGCTACTCGACGACCATGTTTGTGGGGACGTTGATCCGTTCGACGCAGGTCATCAACAAGATCGCGCTGCTGGACGCGGAAGAGACGGCCGGGATGAAGGTTTGCTACCGGGACTTGATCGTTGGAAGTTTGTCGTACATTAATACGGTCGCGAAGGTGTTGGACAAGATGCGGAGTGAGGGAAATGAGCGGGACTTGGCGTACTGGGAGTTCTCGATCGCCAAGTGTTACGAGATTTTGGAGGGGACGATTTCGCTGCTGGAACCGGACATGTTGATCACGGTTTTCGCTGGGTTGTTGAAGCATCGTACGCTGGTCATTCGGCTGAAGGTGCTGGATATCTTCAACAAGAAGATTCAGTACAGTCAAGAGTTCTTTGACGAGTCGCATCACCAAAAGCTGCTGGACTTGCTACCGGTACTGATGAGCTTGATCAAGGGGATCTTCGAAGAGGAGTCTGTCGTGGGAAGTACCGCGTACAAGTTCAAGATCGCTCAAGAAGCGTACCTTACGCTGAAGCTCTCCTCGAAGATATTGGCCCAGAACAACCCGTCACAGTTCAAGGAGATCCTGTCCGGCTTGATCGACGAGTTGCGCGAGTATAAGAAGAACCCCAACCCGAACCTGCTCGCTTCGTTGATTCTGTGCATTGGTGAAGTCAGTGTCAACGTTGGCGCTCACGCAATCCCCTTCCTTCCGAAGTACATCCCAATGCTGACCAAGTTCATCGCGCATCAGGTACAAATCGAAGAGACGTTTGACAACCTTACGCACGCGATCGTAACTTCAATCTTGAAGATTGTCGACGCGCTGGCGCGTTTCTTGAGCCCGTATCTCAAGTCGATCATCGTCAGCATTTCCAAGCTAAAGGCGAAGCTGATCGGTAACGAAGATCCTCGCCTCTCAAACGTCACCTCCCGCCTCGTCCAGATCTGGGAAAAGCTCGCCGCGTCAATCCCACTCCGTCTCCTCATCCCGGCCATCGAGCAAAGCTATACCGACCTCGTCAAGGAGGGCGCCATCGATGGAATCGGCCCGCTCATGCAACTCCTCTCGACCTCCTTCAACGCGATCCAAACCTCCGAATTCAACGCCCTGCAATCCGAACTATCCGACTTCTTCCTCTCGGCCCTCCAATTCCGCTGCGACAACGCCTCCGGAGCCAAGTTCCTCCCCCAGTCCATCGACATCGCCGAGGAGCACGTCATCAAGGCGTTCGTCGTCCTAATCCTCAAACTCTCGGAAAGCACCTTCCGCCCACTCTACTACAAGGTCTTCGAGTGGGCCAACCGCGACTCCTCAACCAACGATCGCGCCATCACCTTCTTCAACCTGTCCAGCCACGCCGCAGACGCCCTCAAACATCTCTTTGTTCTGTTCGCTAGCGAGCTGATCGACAACGCCGCCAAACTCCTGGACGCGACCAACGCCGCCAAAACCGAATCCGACCTGTTCTTCCCGGACCCGCACAAAAACTGCACCCTCATCCGGTACATCCTGCGCACCCTCCTCAGCGTCCTCGTCAACGACAACCAAAATTTCATCAACTCGATGCGCTTCGACACCCTACTCCAACCGATCGCCGACCAACTGGAAAACACGATCGTCCACGAAGACAGCGAAATCCGACGCCTCGTCGTAGACTGCCTTGCCCAGCTAGCGGTCGCCGTCGCCGATGACACCCTGTGGCGTCAACTGAACCACCAGGTTCTGCTCAAGACCCGCAACAACGATCCGGAGATCAGACTGTTTGCGCTGGAAGCGTGCACGGACATTGCGCGCAAGATTGGCGAAAACTTTGCCCCGCTGCTGCCGGAAACGATTCCCTTCTTGGCGGAACTGCTCGAGGACGAAAATCAGCAGGTGGAGAAGGCGGTGCAGAAGACGATTCGGGAGGTGGAGAAGGTGACGGGGGAGCCGCTGCAAAAGTATTTGTAAAAATATGGTAGGCGATGCGTAATTTTCACAAGTTGAAAATGGAGAAACGGAAATGTCACGCCGGTTCGGAAAATAAAAGTTATTTTTCTTTGTGGAAATTGTGTCGTGTGTGTTTTGTGATGAATTGGCTTCGAAAGAATATCCGTTGGCCCAGGACGAAGGTTAGCATGTGAGTGAATACAGAGTTTGTTTAAAACAAATTACGCTGATTAGTCATAGAATTGATGAAAACCAAAATTGATTTTTTTTGCAATTCCGTCGTGAAACTACTTATTGTCATTCTCGAATGACGAAACGGCCTACTTTTCATCGCCAAAAATAACAGTGCTGGAAAAACTTTGCAGCATCCATTTGAGTTCTGAAAAGTTCAACTTTTCAGCACTTTTTTCGATATTGTATATTTATCTTTACGGCAAATAACATGCAAATAGGGAAACAAAGGTTTCACAAAAAAATCATTTTTTTTTCTCTATTTTCACAATTCCGTTGTGAACTTAAATTCTGTGATTCTCAATAACAAAATCGCCTGCTTTGCAAAACAAAACCACATAGAGTACGAGGATGTTTACTAGATTTACATACGTCGAAATTTCACTTTCCTGTTGTTCAACACAGACACATGAAAAAGTTTCATTAATAAAGTAAAAATCCTTTGTAAATTTGCTGTAGAATTGATATAAGGACCAACAGCTTTCGTAAGCAGTTTGTTTAACTAACAATATCTGAAATGCTGATAGGACTTGCGATAGGTGGTTTTCAAGAAGCTTTCGTCGAAAAACTGAAAGCAAACTTGTACGCAAGAAAATTCTTTTCTTCTTGCAATGCTGCCGAGCTCTACCGAGCTTAGAATAAAAGCTCGTTGCTTTGATGGGTTTCCACCGTTTCCACAAGCTCGCACGCACGGAAAGGGGATCCATCGCCAAATCGCGATAAAGTTCGCTAAAACTAGCGAAAAATGTCGCTAATTTCTCAGCCTGCACAAAAATTACCTAGAATCGCTAATTTTTTTCGCTGGTTTGGAAACCGATGAAATTCTACCAAACCAGTGAAAAAAAACACTGGTTTGGTGAAAAATGTCGCTGTTTGGGGGATCAGTTTTGCTAGAATCATAAAATTTTCTCGCTGGTTTGGAAAAAGCGGCAGGGCATCAAAATCAACCAGGAGATTATTGTACTGGTTTTGGGAAACAATTCGCTGGTCCAGCGGATTTTTTCACTGAACTGGTGTTCTTTTACGCTGGATCAGCGTTTTCTATCGCTGACGTCCGGGTTTTTTTTCCGGCGGCAGCAGCTCGTACCAAAATCAACCAGGAGATTATTCTACTGGTTTCGGCTAAAAATCCGCTGGTTCAGCGAATGTTTCCACTGGACCAGTGTTTTTTTGCACTGGATCAGCATTTTTTATCACCGACGTTTGTTTTTTTTTGTTTTGGCGGCAGAAGCCTATGCCAAAATAAACCAGAGGATTTGAGAACCAGAGATTAATTGGGAATCGTGTAAAGATTTCGCAGTAACGGAAGCAGAATTAAAAGAAAGTCCAGCCAGGTTGTACTTACTTGCCACAGCACAAACTGTTCCGCGGCCATGGTCAAGTTCCTCGCCTACGATTCTTGCTGCCACCTGCGACAATTTGTGCACTCATCTATGCAGCAGTACAAATACATCTCCAGCTTCACTGCACCGTATTTTTCTGCTGCGAGAACTTTATGGAAACGAGCTTCTTTTCATTGAAAAGAACCATCACCTGTTGAGTATGTATTTTAATGCTGAACACTTGATGCAGAACTTTTTCATGCTTTTTTGTTTTGAAAAAACCCCTAAAGCAATTCGATTGCCACAAATCGCTTCCAAACGTGAACAATAACAAACATTTATGACGGCTGTCTGAAGGATGTGTATCAAACCAGCGAAAACTTTCGCTGGAAAAGAAACCGTTTCGGTAATAACAAACCAGCGAAACCAAGTTGCTGAATTTGATTTCGCGCAGCCACCTTTTTCAGCGAAAAATTTCGCTGGTTTAGAGAAAAATTTCGCTGATATCAGCAAAACCAACCCAGCAAAATTCGGTCGCTGGTTTGGCGATCGATCCCCTTTCCGTGCGCCTTTTCCGGGAGAGTCGCACAGCCTGAAGCATCGTTTTTCGTAAATTAAAACTAAATTCATCTAAACATTAAACTACGTAACGCAGTTGTAGGGGAGGGGAGCTCCATACATAATATTTGAAATTTGTATGGACATTTTGTTAGTTATCATAAATGTCCCATATACAAAAAAAGCAAGCTGAGAAAAACGCAAGGCAAGTTTGTCCCACACTGGGATGGGATGAACAAAGAGAAAAAAACCTATTGTCAAACTAAACCACTTTCAACATGGCCGCTTCTGTCAACCTAAACCAGTCCTTTATTATGATGAGAAAATGAGAAGTATTGTAATTTGAGTTGAAAAAAAAAATTAGATCAATTTCACAAATAATATTAAATTGCATTAATAGATCGATTAAATTTTTTTCAATTGAAAGGTATTTATTTCTATCGTACACCGAATGTTGACTTATCAGCATTTTCATTTTAAAAAAACAATACATTTCATGAACTGACTATTCTTTTGCCCATTTGAAACTATTGTTACCTATTTTTTTGCGCGTTAAGGCTAGCATGGAGATCGGAAGGAAAAGGGTCAAGAAACAGCTTTACGAACAGCAGAACAAAGGAGAGGGAGCATTTCTTGGGGATTTTCTTCGCCCTCTCTGGCTTGCTTTCGCTGCCGCTGCTGCCCATTTGAAATTTTTCTTGACCGGTTCCTTCCGATGTGCATACACCGCTTTACATAGAAATGTCATCTAGATTGAACAATATTAAACCTGTGCTTCCCATGAAATTAAAATGTGGCGTGAAGAAACAACAGCGTAGAACTGGATTTAAAAAGCAAACAAAAATAATGGCCACAGCTCGGGCCACAGTTTAGCCTATTTGATTTTATCGCACTTTTTTATTTCAACACATTGCTCCAAATTGAAAAACAAACTTTTTTGCACTTTGAAGTGAATGAATTAGTACAAATTTGAATTTTTGCCAGCCATTTCTTTCGATTCTGACACCTTAGGGCGTGCGAACTATGGAATGTTTACTTTCTTTAAAGTTGAGTAAAAATTGCCGTTGAATTCGACGTGCTCCTCTTTGGGGAACTGGGAAAGATTTATTTACTTTCGTTGCGTAACGGGACAACGACAGGAGCAGATCTAAGAAAAAATCTCCCCTCCCATTTAATGACTTGCAGGCTTTTTAGGATTTTTTTTAGATTGAAGTAAGAAAACGCATTTAAATCTTATTGCATTTTTCACATCCAAATTAAAATTAAAAATCTTTGATTTGCCAACCATTTCAAGTTATTTGTATCCGGCAGCTCCTTATGAACGGATCCACCGTAAAACGATGGAACATAAACTCAGGATTCTCCACCCGCGTCCAACCGCAAATTTTAACAGCCAAATTCAAAAAAAAAACTGCTAGGAAAAACTAAACAACATTTCAACCAAAGAGAAAGTCATCCGCATGCTTGAGCACAGAGTTGAAAAACATCATCACGAAAATTTGAATTGTCAAGCTAGCTGAATTTTTGTTTTCAAACACGAATTTTCTTGCAAAAAAACAGAAGAAGAATACAAACGTAAACACTCAAAAAGAAGACTCTATCCAGCCGTCCCGTCCCAGGTCCCACACATAAAGCTACATGTCGTCTGTTGTGTGCTATCCTGTGGCAACGACCATTTAGTACTATTCGAGAAAATCGATTTTAAAAGTTTGATGATAAATATTTTCAAAACTATGAATGATAGAGCCAAACTTTTTGAAGCAAACGGTTCGTATACTATCGCTTAACAAACGCTCCAAGTTTCAACTAATTTGGTCACACCAGTTGAAAGATACAGTAAATTATGTAAACAAAAATATGAAAAGCACGTGTCACAAGTGTGTTTCGAAAGTAAACAGGTACTACGTGTCACAAGTGTGCACAGAATTCCCATACAAACTAAAATAGACTTAAATAAATAGTTTAATCGACTTAATCAGTATATTTTCAAAAACAAAAAATTGCATTGACCTAAGAAAGTGTGTATCAACATAAATTTGTGAAAAACAAGAAAAAATTTCCACATTTTTCAACAACATGTATGACGTGTCATATTGATGATAAATTGGTCTATGTCACAAGTGTGTATTGCGATATCCGGGAAACAGAAGCGAGTCCCGAGCAGACGGAAATAACTTGAGAATAACATTTTTTGATATTTGAAAATACTAGGCCAATAACATTTAATGTTTTTATAACAAGATTTGTTATTCGTCGTTTTGAATTTTTGGTTATTGGATTGTTATTGTAATAACAGTCAAATAACATTCTTAGTCAACTGTTCGTTAAAGTATTGACGAAAATATCAAACCGCCGTCAATAGATTGACAAAAAATAAAAACATTAATTCTGTCCAACCCCTAGCTTAAGGGCTTCTTTTCAAATATCCGTGACCTAGAAAATATTGAACCCAGATATTTTTGATTTATTTTAATTTTAAAATTTTCTATGTATAAGGAGGCGCGCGATACTTCTTGAATCTTCACCTTTGGTCAAATTTGAATTGAAAGGGTTCAGGAAAAAGGATGCAGTCAAGACTCAATCGAATATTTCTGAGTACAAAACTATTATTGTCTATTATTTTTTAATTAATTTAATTTTTTATGATACTACAAATTTGGGTTAGAGAGGATTAACAGGGTATCATATAGTGATCAAAGTGAAATAACACAATAAGAGCATTCCAACCACAATAAAAATGCTCAAAAAAAAAACATAATGGCATCTAATAAATCCTGAATAAAAAACTTAAAAATATAAGAAGATCTGTTAAACCTGCATTATAACAAATACTGAACAGGTAAAAAAATTGTTGAATTTAAGATAACTCCGACTCCGGGTTATCAGAAATTTCCGGCTCCGACTCCGACTCTAGCTCATAAAATTTAGCCGACTCCGGCTCCGACTCCGACTCCAGTTGTTCGAGTTTTGATGACTCCGACTCCGACTCCGACTTCAGGTCCCCAAAAAGACCCGACTCCACCGACTCCGGCTCCGACTCCGACTCCACAGCCCTGGTTATGATAACATCAAATGTTATTAAACTCTTATGCAAAAATGAATTTTTCTTGAAGATTCCATAACACTTTCTGTTATTGAAATGGCATGAATTTTGTTATTACCGTCTGCCCGGGGTTCCCAAAATCGGGTTAAAGCATCTTGTAGTGTTTGTGAAGTATAGCTAAACTTCATTATTAACTCATTTTCGACCAAAATGGTCTATGTCACAAGATAGCACACAGCAGACGATGTTATGTTTTCGCGAAAATAACTGGATTTCCTCCAGATTTCTAGAATAAAGTAGGGTAGCGAGACACTTTTGGTTTTTAACATTCAACGACTTTTGAGGAGCTTTCTGTTGCATTTGCTTTCTTTTAATGTGTTTGACCAAAATATGAAATCGATCTGACGTCTACAGCCATCAAAGTGTCTCATTGTTACCCATGGGCTGACAAGAGTGGGGAACAACAGATTCTAAAAAAATGTCCTCGTAGTTTATGGATGGCCCCTAACTCAAAAGTTATGAAAATGCATATCTGACATTTAAAAATAATAATCTGCGAATTACCACCGTGCAGCTGGAAATGACTCAGAAAGACGGAATTACGTCGCCGACGTTGTTTATCGTCAAAACTCTCTCTCTCGCGGGAAAAGATAAACTGCATCCGTCACCATCTTGCCAGCGTCGATTGCACGCGATACCAACCAATTTTTCACCGAGACGGCTGCTGCTGCTGCTGCAAGCAACCTCCTTCTCACCGAGCAAGATCAAGAAAAAGTTGTTTTATTGGACTTGAACAAGTTGATAATGGCATCGCGATAACAGTTTGTAACAGTTTGAATTGAGCAAATAACAGTTAGATACAGAGTGCGAGTATCTTTTACTTGTGATGGTTGAACAAATCTTTTGAAATTGTATTTTTTTTGTTCACAGAGAATATAGGGATATTTTTTAAAAATAAGTGCCTAATTAGCAGCTGATTTCAAACTTAACTAAATATATTTTATTCAAAAGTAAAGAACACAATCTACCTCTTTACCTTAAAGTTTCAACAGTTTGACTAAACAAAGGCTTCTGAATCCCCTCGTCATGGTACATCTCTTATCTCGTTTCTTCTCTAAGCGAAAAGATAAGAAGATCTCCCAATGAAACTCGTCTAATGTCAGTCATCATCATCGTCATCATCTGATCCACATTTAGAGATCTTCAAGCTATTGTCAACTCCAGTGAGGATACAGCTGAAGATCGTTGAACAACTGGCTAGTGGTTTCACGGGAAAAGGTTGTGTTGCTGCTAGTTAGTCCAAATTTTGGTAAAAAGTTATCAAATTGTACAAACTTTGCTATACTTGGCGATGTTTGATTAGTTAGCTTCTACTTAGTTGAAGATCACAGCATAAATCGTGTTTGTTAGTTACAAGTGAATAATCCAAGTCGTTGGTCAATACCGTGCGCGGTTGTTACATCGGCGGTTGTGCGTCTTTAAATATTCAGTGCTACCGTTCTGTAATTTATGGTCCGTAAATAATCGTTCCGTGAAGTGTGCGGGGTCGGGTCAATCGGCAGAAAACCGAACGGCAGAATGCCGAATGGCAGAATGCCAAATGGCAGAAATTTCAATCGGCAGAAAAATAAATGGCCGAATGATAAATGGCAGAAAAGGTCAAATGGCAGAATATAAAATGGCAGAAAAGGTCAATCGGCAGAAAAGGTCAATGAGCAGAAAATTAAGAAGCCGAAAAATCGAAAGGCAGAAAAATCAAAAGGCAGAAAAATTAAAAAGCAGAATAGTTAAATGGCAGAACGTTAATAAGCAGAAAAATTAATTGGCAGAAAATTAATTAGCAGAAAATTAAATGGCAGAAAGTTGATCAGCAGAAAAAATAAATAGCAGAAAATTAAATGGCAGAAAATTAAACGGCAGAATAGTTAGTTGGCAGAATAGTTAAATGGCAGAATAGTCAAATGGCAGAACAGCCAAATAGCAGAATAATCAAATGGCGGAATAATTAATTAGCAGAAGAGTTGAATGGCAGAATAGTTAAATGGCAGAATGTCAAATGGCAGAATAAATAATTCACAGGAGAGTTGAATGGCAGAATAGTCCAATGGCAGAACAGTCAAATGGCAGAATAGTCAAACGGCAGAATAGTCCAATGGCAGAACAGTCAAATGGCAGAATAGTCAAATGGCAGAATTCACTTGATTTAATATTAATAGTACGTTCATTTGAAGTGCCGCACTCGTCGGTGCCAGTTTTGATTCAATCGAACGTCATTTGTCAGTGTGCGTGGAACTCGCATGAAACTGAAAAAATATCGAGTGCGGCACTAGAGTTTCAGTTCCAAAATGGCAGCGAAACTCGTGCGGAACTAGCGCGAGTTTTTCCAAAGAAACACTTTGCTTATATTGTAACTTCAGTGTTTATTCAACATAAACAGTTTATCAAACAGTTCATGCAATAAAAGTAATAATTTTTAATAAATTGTACTGTTTAACATTTAGAGTCTTTTGAATAGGTCCTTTAAACATATGAAACACAATAGCTTATAGGACCTTTTTTTAAAAAAACTATGAACCGATGGAGGTTATGTTACACATGACCAGTCTGCCCAAGAACTATGCAAGAAGCATGTTGAAATGGTGGCAAATTTTCGATTCGGACAATGCATGTGTTTAAATGGGGAGAAAGACCGCAATGTAGTACCGCCCCTTTCAAATGTTGCTCCAGCCAGCCCAGTCACGAAATATTCTAGCAGAGCTGGTTCTGCTAAAACCCTGCTAGAACGGTGGAGCATTTCTGCTAGAATTTCAAATGGGCAACAACAGCAGCGAAAGCAAGCCAGAGATGGTGTAGAAAACCCCCCAAAAAATAGCTTCGTTGTTTTGCTGTTCGTAAAAATGTTTTTTGACTCCTTTCCCTTTCGAGCTGCGTACTGCCCTGTGTCCTAAATAGTTCCTTAGTAACTTTTTAAAATGGCGTAACCATCAATGTAAACAAACAGTCTATCCCACTTGCTCTGGTGACAGTTATGGTTGTGTAAGAGTGAGATAGAGTTATCTACGTGCGCATGTATTGCGTGTACGTACACGAAAAATTTTGTTGTACCAGCCAGCAAAACAAATGGTGCGCTAGTGAGGTCTAGCTCATTTCCCCGAATGACATTTCCCCGAATGCCATTTCCCCGAAAATCATGCGCCTCTGACGAGACAGGAGAAACCGGGACCGACGTTTTACTTCACCATCCGATAGAAGCTCAGTGGATAAGGCGGGAATCGAACCCGCGTCTCATAGCATCATCGGGATCGGCAGCCGAAGCCGCTACCCCTGCGCCACGAGACCCCACATATTGGCCGCCATCTTGGATTAAAAAGTTTTAAATCACTTTAACGTAGTTTAGGGGTCATACTTAAGCTCGACAATAAAAAATCAGGCATCGAAAAAAAATTTCTTTTCGTGATTCGATTATCCGAAGTGAAATTTTTCCGAGGCCTTCGGATAATCGAGTCTGGACTGTACTAGATTTTTTTTTGTTCAATTAACATTTGTATTCAACCGCATAATTAGATGTTGTTTTTGAGAAATTTGTCTTTTTTCGAATTTTGTTCAAGAACCCAAAAATCGAACAAATAGGTACATAAGGCTGGTACAAATTTTATTTAAAGTTTTTGTTGATTATACTTTTCGCCAAATCTCAATCCAGCAATGTGAATAAAACGATCAGTGTGAACGGGGTTCTGTACTACGAAAATCGCACGGTATGTTTTCTGAATCATAAAAAATAACAAACTTTTGATTGCATTATTATTATCATGTCTATAATAAAAAGTATATGTTTTGAGAATATATAACAAAAAGTCTGTAACAATATTCATTGTATTTGAATGAATAGTACCAAACCTTTCAACACCCTTTCCCCCCTAAAATGCTACGTCTGTTCTGAGTGAATCCAAAAAGAAAGTTGATCATTCAAGGCCAATACGAACCTTTTAAGAAATATTATATGTAGTTTGATGTGATAAAAATTGCCATCATTTTTTTCTTATAAAATGCTATTTTTTTTTTTTTTTTTTTATTATAGAGACTTTACACCATTGTGCATTCATCTCTTCAAGGTGGATAGTGAAAGAGGAAAGATTACAGAGTTTAAAATCACTTTCAATAATTATTGATCATTGCATGGTGCTTTTTTTTCTAACCATTTCTGTCTATGTTTCCAATATTTAGCGGAGTATTTAGAGAGTGAATTATCAAGTTCTTCAAGTTTATCTTCGTCCTCTTCTTCCAGGGATTTAGAAGTTATTTCACAACACTTTTTCTTATAATATTTCGCTTTAATGACATCTTCATCTTCTTCATCTGTTGTTTCTTCTTCAGCCATCTCTCGTCGATTTGTTGTCAATTTGTCATCCGCATCCAAATATGCCTGTAAGCGCTTCCGGGTTTTGCGAGTGTGCTTAGAAAGCACGGTCTCGAATCCATCGTTGTCTTCTTCGTCGATTGCACTTTTTTCCATTGCATTTTGTTCTGGTTTACTGTTGTTGCTTTTACTGCTGCTGCTGCTTGGCTCAGGTTCAATCGGTTGTATACTGCTTTTTTGGTTAACCTTTTTACTCGAATCCGCACATTTTTTGTTCTTTGCTTTGAGTTTGCAAAGCGATTTTTTGCCTATAATCGCAGCAGCATTGTTTATAGTGATTGATTTCGGCGTTGGCTGTTTCAGCAACATCCGCAGGGTCCGAACTCCATTTGGGATTCCTGGGAAGAAGTTAATCCAGCGGTCGTTGGTGATGGTCAGAATTTCGCCGTAACTCATCACTTTGACTACGTCATCATTGCTTATGCCTAAGGGTAGGTCAAGCACACGAACTTCCGTAGCGTTGTTGTCCAGGTAAATCGGGATTTTGCAACCCTGATATACCAGAGATTTGTCGATGATGGACGAGGCCACTGCTGAGTCGGCGAACTGCAGCACGGCTATTCTTCTTCTATTGCATAATTGCAATGCTCGCAAGTTTTCTTGGTTTACTTGAAGGTCTGCGAGAAATTTTTTTACAAGCTTTGGGCTTGGTTGGTTTTGGAGTTGACAGAAATCCAGAACCACACTGTTTTTGTCTACGGTGCACATTTTTAAAAAAAGCGGCGACGCGCACACACGCGCGCGCTCCGGGGCACCGGAAATTTCCCCTTGACCGCGTTCGGGGAAATGGCATTCAGGGAAATGACTATTCAGGGATATGACTAATCGGGTAAGTGGCATTCGGGATTGTGGCCCATTCGGGAAAATGACTTTCGGGGATGTGGACGATTAGGGAAAATGGGAAATTCGGGTAAAAGGAATTCGGGGAAATGACTATTAGGGGAAGTGTCTTTTCGGGGAAGTGGCATTCGGGGAAATGTCCCTTCGGTAATATGGGTTTCGGGGAAATGTCATAGATTCGCGCTAGTGTGTGTGAGATCGGGCTTAGAAAGCTCTATAGAGATCTCCACGGTTTCTCTCACGCGCGAGAGTGTGTTAGTTCGTAACAAAATTGACACGCATACTTAGGCAAATCGAGTAGAATGATTCGTCTGTCAAAATTAGCTGTGGTGGTGCACGTGGTAAACAGCTGGTTTTTACAGGCGATTGATCTACTCGAAAATAGTATAATCAAAATCTAAGCTATCTAAGCCCGATCTCACGCACACTTTGTTTTTGCTGGCGGGTACAAATTTTAACCTAAAAACCCTTCGTGTTCAAACACGCAATACATGCGCACGTAGATAACTCTATCTCACTCTTACACAACCATAACTGTCACCAGAGCAAGTGGGATAGACTGTTTGTTTACATTGATGGTTACGCCATTTTAAAAAGTTACTAAGGAACTATTTAGGACACAGGGCAGTACGCAGCTCGAAAGGGAAAGGAGTCAAAAAACATTTTTACGAACAGCAAAACAACGAAGCTATTTTTTGGGGGGTTTTCTACACCATCTCTGGCTTGCTTTCGCTGCTGTTGTTGCCCATTTGAAATTCTAGCAGAAATGCTCCACCGTTCTAGCAGGGTTTTAGCAGAACCAGCTCTGCTAGAATATTTCGTGACTGGGCTGGCTGGAGCAACATTTGAAAGGGGCGGTACTACATTGCGGTCTTTCTCCCCATTTAAACACATGCATTGTCCGAATCGAAAATTTGCCACCATTTCAACATGCTTCTTGCATAGTTCTTGGGCAGACTGGTCATGTGTAACATAACCTCCATCGGTTCATAGTTTTTTTAAAAAAGGTCCTATAAGCTATTGTGTTTCATATGTTTAAAGGACCTATTCAAAAGACTCTAAATGTTAAACAGTACAATTTATTAAAAATTATTACTTTTATTGCATGAACTGTTTGATAAACTGTTTATGTTGAATAAACACTGAAGTTACAATATAAGCAAAGTGTTTCTTTGGAAAACTCGCGCTAGTTCCGCACGAGTTTCGCTGCCATTTTGGAACTGAAACTCTAGTGCCGCACTCGATATTTTTTCAGTTTCATGCGAGTTCCACGCACACTGACAAATGACGTTCGATTGAATCAAAACTGGCACCGACGAGTGCGGCACTTCAAATGAACGTACTATTAATATTAAATCAAGTGAATTCTGCCATTTGACTATTCTGCCATTTGACTGTTCTGCCATTGGACTATTCTGCCGTTTGACTATTCTGCCATTTGACTGTTCTGCCATTAGACTATTCTGCCATTCAACTCTCCTGTGAATTATTTATTCTGCCATTTGACATTCTGCCATTTAACTATTCTGCCATTCAACTCTTCTGCTAATTACTTATTCCTCCATTTGATTATTCTGCCATTTGGCTGTTCTGCCATTTGACTATTCTGCCATTTAACTATTCTGCCAACTAACTATTCTGCCGTTTAATTTTCTGCCATTTAATTTTCTGCTATTTATTTTTTCTGCTGATCAACTTTCTGCCATTTAATTTTCTGCTAATTAATTTTCTGCCAATTAATTTTTCTGCTTATTAACGTTCTGCCATTTTACTATTCTGCTTTTTAATATTTCTGCCTTTTGATTTTTCTGCCTTTTGATTTTTCGGCTCTTTGACTTATTCTGCCAATTAATTTTCTGCCTTTTAATTTTCTGCTGATTGACCTTTTCCGCCATTTAATATTCTGCCATTTGACCTATTCTGCTATTTGTCCTTTCTGCCATGTAATTTTCTGCCATTTGGCATTCTGCCATTCGGCATTCTGCCGATCGATTTTCTGCCGATTGACCCGACCCCGAAGTGTGCAAATACATACTCGAGCGAGTATTAAGAGTGTGGTGCAAGAAGGGAAGAAAATAGCGCAGGAAGAGGAAGCACCTGGGCAAGTATCAATCCTCTTAAGTCGAGAGAGACTGCCTCGCGCCCGCCGCAAGGTCCTTGGCCGTGACCATTAGGGGCCACCTTGAGAAGGAGGAAGAGGAGGAGCAGTCCGTAGTCATCCAGGTGTGTACCATCAAGGACGAGGACTTTCGCCACACGCGTGAAAGGAATATCGGGACAAGGACGACTACGCCTTCAGCACACCATGGACAAGGAGCAGAAACAGCCCCTGATTATGTAAGTATGCATGCGACAACAGTTCGATGTTTAAGGGAAGGGGATTATATTTATTACCGTCGGTGGGGGTGAAGTTGAGTCGATGAAATATACAGCAATATCATTTGAAAAGAGCCTAAACCGAAAAAAAGTTCTCCGATCGGGCTTAACAATTTTTTTTGGGGTTTCCTTAGCCGAAATAATTAGACCCGTATTTTTTGTTTGACCATTAGGGTGATCGTCGTAGTGCTAGGGTGGTCTCAAAAACGGCTAATTTCGTCATTTTTTGCAAAAACACATTTTTCAACAATTCATAACTCCTTGCCATTTCAACCGATTTTTTGCTTCTTGCAAAAACAGAAAAAAATACGAAAAAAATCAAAATTTTCACTAAAAATGCGATTAAAATTTAAGTTATCGTTATAAATATTATTAATTTGAGTAATTATCTATATAATTTTTGGTACCAATTTTTTTTGTAATTATGGTACCCAAACATGTGTTGTCAGTCATTGACCAAGGTCATGGACGTTTGTTTCAAAATCGCACTCAAAGAGTGTTTTTGACGAAGAACTTCGTCTTAGGGCTCTATACAGGGTAGCAATCCAAAATTTCGCGGAGCGAAATGTAACGAAAAGAAAATTAACGCGACTGCAAGATTTGCAACAATAATATCTCAACTCCTGTTCAACACACGTAAAAGTGGTACCCACCAAACGAAAGGGGAGATTTCAAGCTTTCTTAATATACCTAATTAATGGCCATGAAATTTAGTTGAAGCACTTAAAAACTGAGTTTAAATTAATAAAACTGCTTCCACACAGCAAGCAAGCACGCACACAACACACACACGCGCACACTCTCTCTCTTGACTCCGCCCCCAAAGCCTTGCCTGCGTTTGGCCTTGACACAATTTGGCGATTTTTTCCTTTTGTGCTGCTGCTTCGCCAAACGCCAAAACGATTTGATATAAAAGGAAGTGCCGATCCAAAAATCAAGTCAAATCAATTTTGGACGGCGACCTGGAAGGAGCTCCTGCTGCTGCTGATGCGGGACCGAGGAGGAAACCAGCCACGAGGAAATGACGATCGGACGACGTTGCCATGGAGATTTTGCGGGACGGAACCAAGGAAGGACGCGCGGGGTGACGGATTTCACAGCTCGGCGAGCTGCCTTCACCCCGCTCCCCCAAACCGGTGACGGATTTCACAGCTCGAGGTAGCTGCTCTCATCCGGCAAATTCTTCCACACGAATGAGTGATCCTTTATCAAACACGAGATCAAACATGTACTTCCCATCCGGGTTGAGGAAGCGGCCGGATTTCGTGCATCGTGTTGCCATGGAGACTGCGGGACGGAACCAAGGAAGGACGCGAAGGGTGATGGAATCCCTAAGGGCAGATCACTTCTGATACTGAGGTGTGTATGGAGTGTGTATGTAGCGAGTATCGTACTAGATATCGTGCGTATGATACGCGACCTAGTATTAACCATTATCTATGAAGATTTATTTCAGTGTTGAAACTTTTGACATTTCTCAACGTCAAACTTTAGTGCTGTTGGCTGGATGTGAAAATGAAGATGAAAACACCAAATATTGAGGAAATGCAGATTTCCCACAAGGCTAGCTTTTGCGGTTCAACAAGCTAAAGAAAGGAATTTTCTCTCGATTGATTGAAATTCATCTTTGACGAGAAAGATCTTACCCCCGTTTGTTGGCTGAGGGAATTCATTGGCGAACTGTACAGTTGGGGCAGATTCTAGATCGGGGAAGCGGTTCTTATGAGGGGGTTCCCAACACGGCGTGTACTGTGCGGTCGACAACCGGAAGGTCAACTTCGAAAAGGTGTCAAAGTTTCTTTAACAGCACGGGATTGATTTGGACCACCATCGGTTCCTGATGCTGCAGGGCGAGATTGAGTCGATTTTGATAATAAAACCAAAGGCGCTCGCGGAGACCGATTGCGGGTTGTTAAAGTACCTGTAAGACATTGCCGGAACGACGCGGTACAAGCAACAGTTGGTGAAGTTTCCCGAACGCGTCAAAGCGCTGAACGAGATGGCAGCGGGAGGGGGATGTTACTTCGGCTTCCTGCTGGAAGCCAGGGAACGGGCGCCGTTAGCCCTGGGATGGTTTCAGCACTCCCGTACCCCTGGAGAATGGTAGTAGAGGACGGGCCACACGCTGGGAGACCCCGGAATAAGAAGGAATAAGACGAAGACACCTCGACGAAGCCGGTGGACATAGGGGTCGCCCACCGGAGAGAGGTGGCACGCTTCGGCATCCGGTTCGGAGACACCCCCGGACACGTGACCCGCGTGGTGTGTGTGTGTGTGTGTGTGTGTGCGTGGGGGGGGGGAGCTGGAGAATTCCCTGACACGCACTCGGAACTAACAAATCCAACAGAATCAACGAGCAAAAAAGGTCTTGCTGAAAGTTTCAAACAATACCGCCCCCAAAACAACTGTTGCCCTGATGCCGCTGATGGTCGATTCCGTCCCCAAATGTGGATGAATTTCTAACAGATCGAGCAACACATCTCGAAATTTCCAAATTTATTTGTCTTATGTTGCCGAATAAACATGTGTTGTGTATGCCATCTAGTCTGTTTATTATTTTGACCGATTTTGACAACTACACTGATATAAATCGTATCAAGAAGTTGACCATACCATGCCAGTATGCGCGTATGGTACGCGCGTATGGTATGCTGCCGTACACAGTATGCGGTATACTCGAAGTGCTTAACCCTTAGTGGAATCCACAGTTACACAGAAAGCTGCTCTCACCCCATCGCTCTCTCTTTGACAAATTTGACATTTTGTCAGCAGTGGCCACCACCTGGAGTGGCCGGAGGCCCCGGGGATGTTCCGATAAGGGGACATTTGCGGAACCATAATAGTTGGGGCAATATGGGTATCAAACTTTAGGGATTTTGAAACTTTAAGGATTTTGATACTAGACATGAAACTTGACATTTTGGCAGTAGTGGCCACCACCTGGAGTGGCCGGAGGCCCCGGGGATGTTCCGATAAGGGGACATTTGCGGAACCATAAGAGTTGGGGCAATATGGGTATCAAACTTTAGGGATTTTGATACTGGACATGAAACTTGGCATTTTGGCAGTAGTGGCCACCATCTGGAGTGGCCGGAGGTCCCGGGGATGTTCCGATAAGGGGACATTTGCGGAACCATAATAGTTGGGGCAATATGGGTATCAAACTTTAGGGATTTTGAAACTTTAAGGATTTTGATACTAGACATGAAACTTGACATTTTGGCAGTAGTGGCCACCACCTGGAGTGGCCGGAGGCCCCGGGGATGTTCCGATAAGGGGACATTTGCGGAACCATAAGAGTTGGGGCAATATGGGTATCAAACTTTAGGGATTTTGATACTGGACATGAAACTTGGCATTTTGGCAGTAGTGGCCACCATCTGGAGTGGCCGGAGGTCCCGGGGATGTTCCGATAAGGGGACATTTGCGGAACCATAATAGTTGGGGCAATATGGGTATCAAACTTTAGGGATTTTGATACTGGACATGAAATTTGAGATTTCGGCAGTAGTGGCCACCACCTGGAGTGGCCGGAGGCTCCGTGGGTGTTCCGATAGGGGGACATTTGCGAAACTAAAAGAGTTGGGGGAATATGTGTATCAAACTTTAGGGTTTTTGATACTGGTCATGAAATTTGACATTTTGTCAGCAGTGGCCACCACCTGGAGTGGCCGGAGGCCCCGGGGATGTTCCGATAAGGGGACATTTGCGGAACCATAAGAGTTGGGGCAATATGGGTATCAAACTTTAGGGATTTTGATACTGGACATGAAATTTGAGATTTCGGCAGTAGTGGCCACCACCTGGAGTGGCCGGAGGCTCCGTGGGTGTTCCGATAGGGGGACATTTGCGAAACTAAAAGAGTTGGGGGAATATGTGTATCAAACTTTAGGGTTTTTGATACTGGTCATGAAATTTGACATTTTGTCAGCAGTGGCCACCACCTGGAGTGGCCGGAGGCCCCGGGGATGTTCCGATAAGGGGACATTTGCGGAACCATAAGAATTGGGGCAATATGGGTATCAAACTTTAGGGATTTTGATACTGGACATGAAACTTGACATTTTGGCAGTAGTGGCCACCACCTGGAGTGGCCGGAGGCCCCGGGGATGTTCCGATAAGGGGACATTTGCGGAACCATAAGAGTTGGGGCAATATGGGTATCAAACTTTAGGGATTTTGATACTAGACATGAAATTTGACATTTTGGCAGTAGTTGTCACCACCTGGAGTGGCCGGAGGCCCCGGGGATGTTCCGATAAGGGGACATTTGCGGAACCATAAGAGTTGGGGCAATATGGGTATCAAACTTTAGGGATTTTGATACTAGACATGAAACTTGACATTTTGGCAGTAGTGGCCACCACCTGGGATGTTCCAATAAGGGGACATTTGCGGAACCTTAAGAGTTGAGGCAATATGAGTATCAAACTCTAGGGTTTGTGTGTTGTGTCTTTAACACATGGTTCAGAATGACTCTTTGTAATAAATTGTAGTCCTGATAACGACTTTTTATTGTTTGCAAAATATTTCTTAAAAATTGTTCAATGCTGAAAGTTTAACAGAGAATTGATGAAATGATTTCATATCAACTAGCCCAAAAATCTTGCCATTACGATTAGCTGAAGAAGCGTTTGAAATTTTCAAACGTTAACCAACGGCAAGTTGCCATGAGACCATCTTTGAGCAAAAATAAATGGATCTTACGAAATTACTCTTTCGTGATTGATTGTGTGGGAACCATCCATAAACCACGTGGACAACTTAGTGGGGGGGGGGGCAATTTCCACGCTCCATACAAAAAAGACTTTATTTGTATGGAAATTGTCCACGATGGGGGTTTAAGATTTCCAAAAAAGTGTCCACGTGGTTTGTGGATGGTCCCGTGGCCAAGACACGCAAATATTAACAACTGTAAAAATTTTGTTTACTTTTGTGTCCGAAGTTCTTCGTCATGATGGTTATGCCTGTAGCATTACCACTGCATCTTTTTCGGAATTGGTGTAGATTTTTCAGCACTCGTCGTATGCAATGTTTGACTCGTTCTAAAAATGTCTTCTTTTAGCAACTTGTTGTGTAAATATATATTGAGAAATCCAGAATTTAATAGGGTAGATGTCCATATTTCAAGCCAACTAAGCAAAACGCAATTTAAATTTGATGTATTCTAGAAGGCTGCCTAGTTTATTTTATATGATAATGAAGAATACTAAAGTTCGTACGTAATCAGTTTTTTGATAAAATTATCTTATGTCAAACACAAAAACGCGTTTTTCTCGGAATAGGGGAAATATGCCCATTTTAATCACTCCAAGCCGTTCGACCAATTCTCATCACTTTTGCCGTTGTCCTCTATTAAATCCACATTTTCAGATGTATCAGCAATGGAGAGTTGCTTGCTCACTTTTTCTTGAGCTAGTTATTACTTTGGAACAGTCAAAAACACTTTATGACTGCTGTAATTCATGATCAAAGTGCTGATAGGCCGATAATAGAAATAGGCTGAGAATGGGTATAGTTCCGCTACTTGATTTGGCATAATTGCCGAATCTTCAACTATGGGCAAAATATACTGGGAACTCATTTCGATGGGAAAGTAGGGTACGTTTAGTTCTCTAATTTGTAAATTACGAAATTTTTTGTATTAAAAAAACTGTATTAAGGCCGATGCAAATATTTAAAAAAGTTTTTGTCCCTCGGCACTGGCCAAGGTCAAGGGAGGGGGGGGGGGCAAAAAATAAAAAAATATAAAAATTAAAATAACAAGCCATAATCTTCACATTAAAATGCAAAAAGTGTTTTAAAATGCATTTTACACTAGTTCAGTTGTTTTGCAATCATTAGTTTTCAAAAAATCTAAGATCTGACAAAAACAAAAATTTTATCGAAAAAAAAGATTTTGCATCGAAAATTTTCAAAAAATCTTAAGATTTTTTAATAAACCCAAATATGCTAAAAATGATTTTAAACGCAGGAGAATGTAATTTAATTTGGTTTCAGCTGGTTGCACTTTAGTTTTCATTGAAATTTTGAAGTTTATTGTAAAAATATTTTTTTGCCCCCTGGGGTGGGGGGTGATACAAACTTTTGAGTATATATTTTACATTGAAACTTTCATAATATAAATTCTTAGTGAAAGCATGGAAAATTTAACATGGTATGGCTGAGTTAATTGATTTTAGAAAGATTTAAAAAATTAGTTATCGTTCATTATCGTCGATAACATTGTCGCCGATAGAATTTTCGAAATAACGATAATTCTATCGTTAACAACCTTGATACATATCATTTTGCATTTTTTGTGAGCCGTTTTGAAACATCTTAGGCTAGTTCCACAAAAAATGCTCTTACGTACAAATCTGACTTTTAAAACTTTAAATCAAAAACTCTCAAAGAAATAGCATGTATTTTGTTCATAAAGCTCTCCAAATTTCCTATAAGTTTGTCTTTGACCTCTTTTAAGGTTTAGATGAAATCGGAGATTCTTATATTGCAGGATATTTCAACATATCATCCGCTAAGGTGATAAGGGACGATACTGCCACAATGACACCACGACCCAAATGTTTTAGACCAGTTTTACTTACTTACAAAATTCTGTATGTTGCAGACAATAATTCTGTCGAGTTCAGAAATTGATTTAAATTGTGTAAAACCTGATGTGCCGTTTCACCCGAGATTCCGAGATATATTTTTCAAAATAACGCATCGGCTTTCAGTACATTCATCGAACTTAAAACACGATGCGTCTCCAGCAAACTGCGTTGGAAAATTATTTCAAACTTATCAATATTTACTCCATCTCACGGTAACTAATGCTAAATTACACTATTGGCATTATTATACCCGGGCTATTACGCGTTGTTTCGCACGCGCCTGCTGAACGCGAACGATGACGACGACGACGGTTGATGAAGCTCATAAATGGGTAAATTTTAATTAATTGCGTGAGTTCAGCCCTGCGAGCCAGCCCCCCTGTGTAGTACTTCCGAAAGGTTTGTGTTTACCTACGGCTCTGTTAATGTTATAACAGAAGTTGAAGAGGTGATAAATCATGCATTTGTAAGCAAAATTACCTCCCTAAGACGGTTTTGGGGAGGCATAATACATGTAATTATTTTTACATTTTGTCCTATAATCTCTTCTTTGAATTGGCATCGAGTTGTACCATTATTATTTCAGTCATTTCCTGAACCCATTCTAAAGTGTTAAAAGTCTGCTAAATTCAAACCGTTACACAAATTACCTTCCATTTCCTTGAAAATTAGAGCTGCCGTGTCGAAAGGCAACTGTTTGCGTAATTTTCACCCCCTTTTCCCTTTTGATTTTCCCGCCAAGGCACCAGAATTTGCATTAGGTGTGTTCTACAAACAGTAAATTGTTTGTTGTCAGTAAACAAAAGCAAAAACATCAACATGAGCGAACGAAGGAACAAACGAACGTCAGCAGCAGCAACAAACAAACATTTACGTGATTGTTTGTGACATGTGTGGCTGCACAATTAGGCAAACATTTCATAATTGCAGCCGGCCAGCAGCCACCGTGGGGTGTAAGAAACTTTTAAGCGTCAGTTGGACTGATTGTTGTTGTTGGTGGAAATGCATTTTCACGTGCAGCTCGCGTGCCCGAAATGAGTTTTGCAAAACTAGGCTTAGAAGTGGTTATGAGAACAAATGAACTCGTAAAACTTTCGTTCCTTGCATGTTTGGTTAAAAATGTTTTGTTTTGAATGGTGTTTGGTGGTGATTGCACTTATTGAATTGTTTTAGTATGATGTATCTGCTCACATCTAAAATTATTGTTCCTCCTCGGTTTAATTCAATGCTATAATTTGCTTTAAATTGCGTGTGACTATAGCCCAGCGCATAATGAATGCGCAATAAAAAAAATATTTTATCTCGCAATACCATAGAAAAGTTCAAATATTTGATTTTTTCCTTGTTCAAGGGATCATTTTGAGAATCTTTTGAAGTAAGAAAGGATTGAAGATTTTATCTCTTGTTTTCTGCCTTTATTTTAAAATTTTCACCGTTCATGTATTCTTTTTTATTCCAAGAAATGTGCACAGAAATTCTCCCTAGAATATTTTCTTCTAAGGGACTTCAAAGTTTTATCAACTCTGAGTTGGGAGGTGTACCCCATTTGGCATAAAGCCATTTGGCATGATGCCGTTTTGCATAACGCCGTTTGGCATAATGCCATTTGGCATAATGGACGTTTGGCATAAAGGTCATTTGGCATAATGGCCATTTGGCATAATGGTCATTTGGCATATTGATATTAAATTTTCAAAATTATTTCAATTCCATAGACTGGGATCAATTGGGACTACAGTTTGAATGAGGACAGCAGTTTTTAGTACATTTTAAAGATTGAAATTTTAGAAAACGATGCACTTTTTTGAATTTTACAGAATTTATAACACCACCACTGGAAACATCAACTTTTTCTTTAAGCTCATCTGGCAGCTTGCTTGCCCACTGAGAATTTTGGCTCGAGCCTCGAGTCGACCTGGTTTGAGATCAAGCCTGAATCGAGTCGAGGCTCAAACAAAATTCTCAGTGGGTGGTTACATGTGAGTCGCGACGCCTGCCTCAATCTTTTCTGCAGTAGCAGCAAGTGCTGCCAGAAAAGCTTAAATAAAAAGTTGAAGTTTTCAGCGGTGGTGTTATTAATTCTGTTACATTCTTAATATTTGACGAATCTTTACGCACTCTTCGGCAAAGTTGTTCCCTGGAACACGAACTATGAGCTCGTGAGGTTAATGAAAAATTCAAAAATCATTAAGGGAATCAAAACTGAAAACCAAAACGCACAGATTATACGGGTTTAAATCCCATTTAAATTTCAAAGCGCCAGATCCTGTCACAACCAATCAAGTTCATATTTGGGATTCGGGCTTAGTGCATCCAGGGGATGTTGCCCTGAAATGTACGCAAAATTCACTCATTTTGTTACATCCTACCAACATATACTTATTCATATTACAGGGTGAATATTAATTGGAAAAATTTAGCAATGATACATTTAGAAACTAGTATTTCTACGATTTTATCAGCAAGTGGTGCTACTTCTATTCAAATATGTACAGAAAAGTGAGATTTTTATTTGAAATGTAAATCATTCCACTTTGTCATATACGTAGGAACATATTAATTCAGCCGGGTCCGGTGGCGCAGTGGTTAGCGTGGTAGCCTCTCACCCCAGTATGGCCTAGGTTCAATCCCAGACGGACCCGGTGGCATTTTTCGAGACGAGATTTGCCTGATCACGCCTTCTATCGGATGGGGAAGTAAAACGTCGGTCCATTAGCGTAAAAGAGGTTTTGAGTGACTCACCACACATAACCTTCGGACGCCTAGAAATGAGCAGAAACTTTCAACAGAGACCACAAAAGGGGTCGTTAAAGTGGATTGCTTTTTTATATAACCCAAAAAAATTGCGGGACATTTTTTCTAAACTCTCATCTGCTGACTCCAGGTTTATATTTCCTTTAATGAAAGGGACACTTTCTAGACTTGTGACAACTGCTGAAAAAAGTTGATTTTTTTTAAATGGGGATAATGCGCTTCAGCTGTGGTCACAACTCAAGCTAGTTTTCCCTTCTTTAAAAAATATTCAGCTATATCAGCAGTCAAGAGAGTTTTCCCTTCTTAAAAGAAGGGACAATTCAACTCATGTTAGTAGTTATCTCAAGTCAAAGAAAGTTTTCACTTCTTTAAAGAAAGGTAAATTCAACTTATGTCAGCAGTTATCACAAGTCAAGAGAATTTTTCCTTCTTGATTGGAGAGAAAATTCAAACATATAGGGATAATTCAACTCGTGTTAGTAGTAATCACAAGTAAAGATAATTTTCCTTTATTTAAAGAAGGGAAAATTAAACTTGTGTCAGTAGTCATCACGATTCAGTGAGTTTTTTACCTTCTTTAAATAATGGAAAATTCTCTTTACTTGTGATAACTGCTGACACAAGTTGAATTTACCCTTTGTTTAAAGAAGGGAAAACTCTTTGAGTGGTGAATACTTTTTAAAAGAAGGGAAAACTCACTTGAGTTGTGACCACAGCTGAAGCGCATTTTTCCCTGTTTAATGAAGAAAATTTTACTTTAGAAGGAAAATTCAACTTTTTTCAGCACACAGAAAAAAAATAAGTCAGCAGTTGAGAGTTCAGAAAAATGACCCACAGCTTTTTTGGGTTGGATCCAATGCTTCTTTAAAGAAAGGAAAATACAACATAAAAAAGAAAATTCTACTTGTATGACAAAGTTGAAGAGCCTTAAAATTCCATTGACCATAGGTTGTTTTTGATATTTACTGGAGAATTCAAATGAGAATCTAATATTTGAGAGTATTGATAAAATCGTAGAAAAAATTGTTTTTAAATCAAGCATATTTTGTTCCCTAATTTTCCATACAATCTTTAACCTGGAATATCGATGGGTAAATGTCGAACATATTTGGCTCAATGGCTTGAAATAGCCCAGGGAACAATATTCAGCAAGTGGAGCAACGTTTAGAACAAAAGTTTCAAGTTCTGGGCACCCATAGCCAGCAGTTTTCAAATAAAAAAAATAAAAAAATCTGCTTTCGCCGGCAGTTATCACAACCTTATATGGTCTTCTTGAAGCAATTCCAATATTAACTTTATTTTGAAATTTTAACATCATTATGCCAAATGACCATTATGCCAAATGGCCATTATGCCAAATGACCGTTATGCCAAACGTCCATTTTTCCAACCATTTGGCATAATGGTCATTTGGTATAATGATTATGCCAAATGGCTTTATGCCAAAAGATATACACCCTGAGTTGGGTAATTCTCTGCCAACTCACAATTGTAAAGATTTTGGGAAAACTTACCCCGACCCTTCTTCGATTTACTTGAAACTTTGCTCTAACGGATAAATTTGGACACTGATTACGAATCCTAAGTTCATTTTTTGATATCTTGAGACGGTTGGGTGGTACGACTCCTTCCATTTTTCTGGATTTTTACTAAGACACGATTTTCAGTGATTTGTAATGTTTATTACGTTGAAAAAATATTTTAAAATCGCTGCCATATCAGTAAAAATTGAAACAATTCTCATTTTATGGAAAATGGACTGCACTTCTACGGTGCTCGTTTTTAAATTTAGTGGAAAATGACAATTATGAAAATGAAAATGTGAAAAAGAGGAAAAATCAAAATCAAAAGATGCAAATCATGGGGGCAAAAACTATTTCCACGGGTGGGCGAGAATTGGATTTGAGGGGGACGAAAATAAGCACTTCAAAGCACTTTATTAAAACGTAATATTTCAACAAAAATGAACTTGAATGTGACAAAAACCTTGTGGAAACATAAAATCAAACAGTTAGCAACAATTTAAACCAAAAATAATAAATTTTCATTGATTTTTCGTTAAATTTCTGGGTACGACCCCTTCCATTTTTGAACATATGAAAATAGAGGTGTTTTTCAATAATTTGCAGCCTGAAACGGTGATGAGATAGAAAATTGGTGTCAAAGGGGCTTTTATGTAAAATTAGACGCCCGATTTGATGGCGTACTCAGAATTTCAAAAAAAACGTATTTTTCATCGAAAAAACACTAAAAAAGTTTTAAAATCTCTCCCATTTTCCGTTACTTGACTGTAAAAAAAAATTGGAACATATCATTTTATGGGAAATTTAATGTACTTTTCGAATCTACATTGACCCAGAAGGGTCATTTTTTCATTTAGAACAAAATTTTTCATTTTAAAATTTCGTGTTTTTTCAACTTTGCAGGGTTATTTTTTAGAGTGTAACAATGTTCTACAAAGTTGTAGAGCAGACAATTACAAAAAATTTAATATATAGACATAAGGGGTTTGCTTATAAACATCACGAGTTATTGCGATTTTAAGAAAAAAAAGTTGAAGTACTCTATTTCATACTTTGAAATTAAGCTGATTATTTCAAGGAATATTTCATGTTATATTTTCGCACTGGTCCCGATTTTTAAAAATTTGGAGTTACCTCCTTGTTCGATATTCTGGGTAGAGGTGGGTTTTGCAAAAAAAAGTTTCGCGTCAAGGCAAAATAACTGCATCAACAATTTCAAAAGCATTTTTGTTCGGCACCGCCTCTGCCGCGAATGATTTAATTTCAAAGCAGCGCACCCAGGAAAATACTTTGGAAAAGTCTCAATTAAATTTCACTACGGTCTTGTAGTTGGTGTGTGTGGGAGGGTGAGTAATTGATGGCAGGTTTCCTTCCTTTTTTCTCCACCCATCAACTGTCGCTATTGCTCTGAATTGCACATTCCAAGCTTGGTGGTGGAACAATTCATTCATTCAAGCTCAGTTGTTTTCTGCAAACTACTAAAGTTGTGCGCTTTTCCATCGCATCGTGCGATGGATGGACGACGACGACGACGACCAGCCAGCCAGCGTCGACGGTGGTTTCATGAAGTGAAAATAACTGAGGAAAACTTTGTTTTTCGCAATATCGCACGATATTGGATGTGGTTTCGCTGCAAACTATGGCCAGTGAAGTGAAGTGTGTATAGCGAAAGCTTTGGGTCTGGAAAGCTGCTACGAGTAGCGGATGGAAAGCTCTCTGGAAAAATGGCTGGCAGAGTGGCAGCGATAAGCGCGTATCTCGGACATCTATTGGCTTTTCCGCTCGAGTTTGTTTCATTGTAATGCTTGGGAATGCTGCGGGAAATCTGGCAGCTGCAAGATTGAAGGGGAAAACATTGGGAATTACAAAAGAAATCGATTACAGTTACCAATTTTTACCAGTTTTCATGAACATTTTGAACTTTTTAAATTCAACAAACAATGTTGAACAAATCGAGGTCGATTGATTCGTCATTCTGGAAATAGTTTTCCACAACCTTTCCACTCCCTACCTCCCAATCGATTCCAGATACCAACCTCACACAATACTTAGTTCAGAACTGTGAACTTGCACCACTTTTCCCAAAGAATGGCAATAAAAGCTCTGCTCGCCTCGTCGGCTTTTGGCTCGACCTTCCTCCGCTTGGCGTCCAACAAGCTCCCTCCGGGTGTCGGGCAAAAGTAATGGCAAACTCTGTCACACTGACTGCTGCTGCTGCGAATCGGTCGTGCGGCGTTCCGTTTCACACCTCACCACCACCCCACCCCGTGCAAGCTTCTCAGCGTGGATTGCGTTACAATTGGGGGAAATTTTCCAATTGTTGGGCGGTTGACTAGCATGAGGGGGAAAGACACCAAAGAGAACCCTTAGCTGTCGGTGTATTTTTTCGAGAATGAGCAATTCTGTAGAATTTCGCAAATCGACTACTGATAGTATTTTTTTATTTGTATGAAATTTTGACCGTCGGTTCCTTATGTGCAAATAGTTGCACTCTAAAAATAACCCTTTTTTTAACCCTTTACAACCCAATCCCGCCTTTAGACGAACTTCGACCTAAAAAAAGTCAATTTTTCAACTAATTTTTGATGTTAAAAACGCATTCGAAAGAACAACACGTAAAATTTAAGAAAAAAATAGGGTTGGATGTTTGACTTGTTTTATGTGACTTTGTCAAAGTTTTAAATCAAAATCAAATCAAATTATTCGCTCTACAGCATTGCCTTAGCGTTCTCGATTGCGAGATTCCTACTCGAAACTAGGTGTTCGAAGGCTTGATTGTTGAGGCAATTGCAAACCTCTTTTTACACCCTAGCTTCCATCCACCCCGGGATTCGAACTAACGACCTTTGGATTGTTAGTCCAACTGCCTACTAGCGACTCTACCGAGACAGGACCCAGGGAGACGACTTCTACACTTGGACTGAGCTAACGACCTAACCAATCAGCTTATCCCTACACCACGGTTCCCGGCCAAGTTTAAAAAAATGACATTTTTATGGGTCAACTTAGGCAGTGCTTTGCTAACATTTTCTATATTTTAAGTAAAAACAAGTATGCAGTAATTTTTGTAGTGTCCCAGACTATGCCATTACACATTTATTTTACAATTGAAATGATAATGGTACCATTCTAGAGCAGAAAATATGAAAAATAAGCAAAATTTTAAAAAAGTGACTTAAAAAAAAGATAAATGTTATAAAGGCAAAATGTAATGATAGAAGGTAGTAGAATAGGTCAAATACTACCAAAAACAAAGATAAACTAAACAAGATTAATGCAAATTTAAATACGAAAAATAAATCAAGAAAAGTAAAGTTTTTCGCAGAACAAAAATTGCTTAAAATGACCTGAAAATTAAAATTTTCGAAAAAAAATGGGCAGTAAATAATTTATATCAAAATCAGGGTTGACAGGTTGTCAGATAAATCTGGGAATGCCAGATTTTTCAAGTGCCTGCCAGAATAAAGATTCACCCTCTTCTGTGCCAGATATTGACAGATTTTGCCAGATTTTTCACGTTATGCCCATTTTGAACAACTTTATGATTAAAATGAACGAATTTAATTGAAAATTTAAGGAAAATAAATCATGTATTTCTTAAAGAAAAGGCAAATTCAACATTTTTGAGGCCATATAATCAGTCAAATCATCTGATTTCTACAAACTTTTGATTTGACTTATATCCTCCTTCCTCTTCACCATTCAGAATTGTTAGATTTTCTTCTGCCAGATTTTTCCCGATGTTTCTTCAATATTTTACCAGATTTTTCGAATTTTGACCTAGTAATCGTGATCACAATACTCCACAGTATGCATTAACGACCCCGGGTCTTTTGTGGTCTCTGTTGCAAGTTTCTGCTCGAACCTAGGAGTCCGAAGGCTTGAATGGGGAGAGCACCCAAACCTCTTTCTACTCCAAGGAACCTTCCACCCCAGTGTTTGAACTGACGACCTTCGGATTGCGAGTCCAACCGCCACCAGCGATTCCACCGGAGTAGGCTTGGTTTGGTGTGTTGTTTGTACTTATGGCATGGAGACGACTCCTACACCTCGAATGACTTAACGGCCTAACAACCAAGGCCGGGACCGACATTTTACTTCCTCATCCGATGGAAGGTTGCAGCAGATGGGAATCGAACCCAGAATCATCCGCTTACAAAGCGGACAGCGTAACTTCGGCCACGCACTGCCACGTATGTTATAATACACAAATTACACAATTTTTTAGCTATAAGGTATGATGGATGTTTTTTTGGCCATGTCATGATTTTTTGAAAAAAGTTTTTTTTAGAAAGTATCAAAAATCCAAAAATGTATTTTTTTATTATTTTTCAAGATAGTGTCCATCTTGTCAAAAACAAATTCGATTGTAGATCAGAAGCTAATTGACGCTCAATTTGTAATCGATGATATGTTGGAAACCATTGATCAGATTTTTTATGTCAAAAAGTGAAAGTGTGTAAAATGTTCTCAACCTTTTGAAAAAAATATAATGAGATTTCTGAAATAACGACATACTTTTTAGTAAGCCTATTTAAAAAGATTTATGAACTTTTTAAAATGAAAATATTTTTTGGGGAGTTGAGAAAATTCCATACAAGTTTCACTTTTTAACATTGAAAATCTTATCATGATATCATCGATTGAAAATTGACTGAATAACTAGTTTCACAACAGAATTGAGTAGGGGAAAAAGCTTTTCGACCTATTCTCGTCACTTTTGCAGTTTGCCGCTATTCAAATAACATTTTCAGATACATCAACAATTGTTGATTTCACATCAGTTTATATTTTAAGACGAAAACAATTGAAATTTGTTAGTTATTCGAGAAATTGCTTATTCCAACTCTTATGTATACTTTATAAAAGTACTTAACAAAAATTTAATTGAACGTTCGTTTCCCCGCATAAATATGTTTTGCCAAGGTTATTGACAAATTCCAAATGTGTTACTTTTCAATAAAAGTACTTAAAAAAATTTAACTTTTCAGCACTCAAGTGGATGCTGAAGTAATAGTTAATGCATCAAGTTGCAAAAAGAGGATTTTTTCAACACGAGTCGTACATTTCACCGAGTTGGATTAATACGAAGAGTGCTGAAAAAATCAAGTTTTGCAAAGAGTTCCATACAACATTTTTTGCAATTCCAAAAAACATCCAATGAATGAAATTTTATGTCAAATTTTCATGTATTTTGTCAATAAATCGTTTAAATAAAAAAAATGTTGAAAAGTGTTACTTTTCGGAACAATATTTTATTTTGAAAAGTGTTGCTATTCGATTCTGTTATGTTTGGTACAGAAAAGTAGGCTATTTCGTCGTTCAAGAATGACAGGATAAGTAAGTAGTTTCACGACGGAATTGCAAAAAATATTATTATAGACTTTGTTGATCGAACTGCTGGTTGCTACCTTTAATTTTATACATTTTGTGAAAAAGGATACCGTCAGTGGGGGTGACATTGGGACTAGGGGGTGAGAATGGGTCAAAGTGATTTTTTACGGATTTTACTATTTCTCAGGTTCTTCTCATTGAAAATGAATTCTGTTAAAAGGGTTGTGTAGGGGACATCTTAAGATGACTTCGCTGAAAAAATCTCGTTCCTAGAACAAATCCTGTTATTTTGGCAGCTGTCTAAAGTTGAGGTACGTTTTTGGCCAAAAATGACCTCTCAAAAAATCATTTTTCTAATACTTTTGTTAGAATTGCTCGAAAACTATCCAAATGTTTGAAAATCTCCACTTCAAACATTGTAGCATGTCAATACGATTCCCTCGAACAAGAAACACTGTTGGATGACTTGTTTTTACCATATCGTTGTATTTGAGCATCATTTTAGTTTCATTTGACCTAATGTCACCCCCTCTAAGGGGTGAGTTTGGGTCAATTTTCAAACTATTGGCATTTAAGGTAGTGTTCATCAAAATCCACCATATTTTGGGAAAATGTCAGTAAACTATCTAAGAACAAATCTACGTTGAAAGATTTTCGATGTTGTTTAAATTGTTTTTGTTATTAAGAAATTACGAGAGGTTGTAATGGGGTAGTCTTCCGGCTGCTCTCTGAGCTCAAAGAAAAAGGAAAACAAGCACGAGATTTATGTTTCAGCATGTGTATTGAACCGTTCAAATCGTGTTAGTATGTGTGTGTGTGCGTACAAAAACTTCCACTTCCTCTTCCCGTCACTTTCCCTTCATTCATCTTCCTTTTCCCGCGCTTCTCGCGCCTTTCCCGCTTATTGCACGTTTCCTTCTTCTTTCCTCCTTCTTTTTCCTTCCCCCGCTCTTCTCTCTTCTCCTCCTCCGCATGACCTAGCACTGGTTCACCCTCTGATCGCCAAACGCCGCGTGGTGTGTCGCCTTTTGCCCGCGCCCGCGCGGAATTCTTCACTTCGGCCCGACCAGCCAACACTTTCCCTCACAAGCACCGCTTTTCTTCTTTTCCGCTTCCTCGCGGCATCTGGGCCAATCCGCTCCGCCACCGCTGACCGCCTTCGGGATGTGAGAATGGACGAACGTCCAGGCCGCTCCGTCCTCGCGCGGACTCTTGCGTGCCCGACCCGGTCGCTGGCGAAGCACTTCCCCGATCGCAGCAGGCGTGGATGCCCTTTTCTGATGACGCCTCGTGAATCGGCCATTTTGTTGTTCTCCGTTCGGCGTGGCATTTGCCCGGGTTTAGATCGCTGCAAATAAAAGGCCCTGGCGAGTTGCCACCGTCAGCCGCTGCTGCTTCGTAGTTTCCACCAACAAAACTCACCCTTCTGGGGCCTTTTTTACCGGCGGCGTCGTTGGCCGAGGTTGATAATTTGTGCGGCACTTGGCGTCGGCCGGCGAGCAGCAAAACCGCAGGTGCGTGCGCACCGTTCAGCAGACGACGATAAAAAAGACCGGAATTTGATGTGCTGCTGTGAGCAGCTCGTTTTGAGTTCGCGGACAGCTGTCACTTTGACTGGTGCGCCGTCAAAGCTTTTTTCGTCGATCTGTGCTGTGTCGACGAACGAGGGGGGTTGCTTGCGTGCACCTTTTGGTGCACGGAAAGGCAAATTCTTCATTTTTTGCGACAAAAAAACACAATTGCTACAAGGTGTATCGTTTTTTGACACATAGTCACCCCCACTGACGGTACTAATGATATTCAATGCATTTTTTGTGTGTGATTCTCTGCTGTTTTTATTAAAATTGTTTCGTAATTAAAAAAAACCTGCCCAGTTTTTTAAAATTCCATAATAAGTGTTTTTAGCATTCCTTTTCCTTCTTTACACAATATTTGAATTTGGGACATTGATCGAATTTAAATCAATATGCTTATGCTTCTATAGCAAAATGGAAACTTTTTTTTATCGAGAATGGTAACGCGGACACGAGTGTCCACGAGTTTCGTGGATGACACTAATATGATCATCAAAATTTCATGAAACATCTATAATATGTAAAAATATATAAGGCCACCGTATTTTTTGCCCCCCCCCCCCTCCCCTTTCAAACTTTCTGAATTTTTTGCTTCAAATTTTAAATTTAGTTTTTTTGATTTTTTGTCTATCGAGCTGGACCATTTCTTTAATCTATATTTATTAAAATTGTCATAACATAACTAAAATAAGATTAAGGGTCATGATGAATACCAACTCCGTGATCCAAATCCTAGACTCACGCACACAAAGTTCTATTGGCCAGTGACGACGACCAAACAGTCACCAAGTAGATGGGAGAGGGGGACTCAGCAAGCAACAATTTCACAATTAAAGTTTTTCCATTCAACAGTCACACCAGCAAATACCGCGCGCGGGAAATGGGAATCTAATGAGTAAATGAAAGTGACACGAACCGAAAGGAACGGAGACCAACTTTGACTTTGGACTGTTTTCCTCTCTGTTTTGTAAGAGGAAGCAACTTAAGGGAAGGGGGGAACTGAGCAGCTTAATCATTTCACCGGGCTTTGGTTAGACAACAATTTCGCCGAGCTGGAAATTTGTCAACGACTTGTCCCATTTCGTTGTGTTAGCCCGCCGCTGACGGAAAGCGATCCTTTCGGACGAAAAGGGTAAAGTTTTCTGCAAAGTTATTTTCATTTGTGCGCGCACACACTTTGGGAGAATGTCCTTGCATTGTGTGCAGCCAGTCAGTCAAGTCAAGCCCGTGAAGTGTCAGCCCGGAGCCGGGTGGCTGTCAGTTCTGCTGGTGTTGCAACAAAGAACAAAGACAACGCCAGCTGTTGTTGCTGGCTGGTTGCAGTTGGACAAGTTGTGGAAGTCCTGCTATTGAGTATCGCGAGCGGATTTGGGTTGATATGATTTGCAGATGTGAGCTGAAGAATGCTTAAATGTTATGAAACTTTGTGGTCTGATTTCGGGAAGGATGGCAATGTAATTGGAGTTTAAGTCATTTTCCTGTGTTGTTTTAGTTTGACGATTTTAGAATCAGGCGAAACAACTCCTCGCCCTCGTGCTAACTTGTCGTACGTGCATTTTGGGCCAAATTGAGTTTAGAACGCCATTTTGTGCAGCTCACAATGCCACATCTTTTGACCTTCACAGATCCCCAAAATTCGATTTCAATCCTAAGATATTCAATAAAAACCGAAAAAGCTCCGAAATTTTTTGTCGCTTTTCATATGAAAGTAGTTTCAATCTTGTCGTGCTATCTTGTCACTCCATGAAAATTGATGTAAGTGCGACAAAAGGCCAAAGGGATTTCAGGCCAGGAAAGTCAGGATGCGTTTGTCGCACGTACAAGCTAGACTACCGTAAACATTTGTAATTATAACTCGGGACTCCAGCAATCAACTTCAACCAAACTTCGGGGCAATGCACAGAATGGTCAGCCAAACAAAACGTGTTTGTTATTGTTTACATTGCATGCTTTCGTTTTTGTTTATTCAAGGTCAAACATTAAAACGCGTTTTTCTCGGAACGTCAAAATGGCGGGTGCGACATGATAGCACGACGACGTCGAACTGATTCCAACATTATCTGTAAACCTTTTGTTAAAATTCCGTTTAAATATTTTGAACGAGCCACCCAACTTTAGCATTTTTCCTTGAAGTCGAAATGGTTTCTTTCCAGAATCCTTCCAATCATATTACCCAGAGATCGATACCAAAAATGTAAATATCCCTAAGGCCAACCCTTCCAGGATATCTATTTTAATAAAAACCCTTTCACTCCACCGGTTCCCAAATCTTATTCGCTCGCTTTCAAATCAGAATTAGTTTGTATCCATATCTCCTCCATATAAATACCATCGTCATCGGGCCGAAGTTTGGTCCATTTCCGGGCCGAAATTTCCCCGTAAATGACCCATCACACACCGTTGCGAACATTTGCCGGATCAACGCCGGCGACGACGTGCCGTTCCCTGAAGGGACATAATCAGAACTCCTCACCCCCCCCCCCCCCCTTCCCACCCGGAAAGAAGCAACAGCATAATCATCATCCAGCCAACAACATTCACACCTTATACGGAGACTTCCTCGGGTCACACTTACACGCACACATACAGCCACACATACGCGCCTTAAGGCGTTGAGGCGCGTCGTCGTTCTGGAGGCGATTTTTCGGATTAAACGCTAAAGAAAAGCATTTAGTGAATTGTGAAATGCCTCTAGTCGTCGTTCTTCCTCGGGAAATTCTCAGATTATGTTTTTTTTTTTGCTGATTTTGGAGTCCAACGACGAAGGCGAGACTTCGGAACGCTGCCAATTTTATGCTAATGTTTATGGCGAGGGTGCATGTGTGAGTGTGTCTTTTGCGGAATGGATTCAGTAACGATCTCCTCTTTTCTGAAATAGATGTATATGAAACGGCATATGGGCTAGAGTTCCATTCGCGCTAGAAGTTGGAATGTCCGTGACGCGGAACGTGAAATAAACTCGGTGTTCAAAAGAACGGGTTGAAATGGGGGTTGACGGTGGGTAACTTGTAGGATGTAACAAAATTCACTAATTGATAGGCCTTCAGGGGCTTGTTCTGGTGAGCTAACTAAGCCCAATAACCAAGTACAGTTCGGACTTGATTATCCGAATGTTTATATGGGATTTGAGCTTTTTTTTAAATCACCAAAAAAAACTTTAACATCAAATTTGAGATCTGTGACTCCGTTTAACTAAAATTTGAGAGCATTTTCTCAATATTTCATCACCGCCATTTTGTTAGCCATCTTGGATTTATAAAGGTTAAATCACTTTAGAGCAGCACGGGTCCCCCACATACCGTTATTATGAAAAAAAAAAATTCCACCCAAACCAATGATTGGACATGGTTCCTGGGACCATTCTGCACCTCTGGGCCGAGTTTCAAAATATTTGCCGGCAGAAATTTCGAATACGGTCAGTTTTAGTGTTTCGAGTAGAAATTAAGGTGAAATCACATGTAAAATGCGTAGGAAAAGATCAAAGTTTCAATGTTTTAACTCCAAAACTTTACTGGTTATGGTTTTAAATTGTATTAACATGTTGCCACAACGTACAGATATTTGAGCACACAAAAAAATGCTGTTTAAAATCTCTATACAGGCAATCTCCACGAAATCAGCATGATTAAAAAAAATAATTCTGGGGTTCCTTGGTCGAAATACCTACGCCGTGTTAGGGTGGTCCAAAAAATGGCAATTTTCGTCGATTTCCGCTAAAACCACATTTTTCGCCGTCAACCGATTTTAGTTGACTTGGGCGCAAACAAAAGGGTATCAGATAGGCTTTAAGAAAAAATAGTAAGTAAGTTTCAAATATCTAGCCTAACATTTGAAAATGTCGAATGAAAACATAAAATGCTGTTTTGAAGGTCTCGGGACCAAAGAGACTGTGTCTGAAAATACTTTTATCGGGCTCCTCGGAAATTTTTCCATCATATATAAAAAAACTAACTTAATCCACCTATGTGGCTGGAGCCTTCCTCACTCATTACCAACAATGGGTAATATGAGTGGTTTGGAAACATATTTCAGCTATTTTTTAGGTCCGGAATAAAAATGTACATAAATATCACTAAAGTGACCATATCTCGAGACAGGGTGGCCAGATCTTCAATGTTTTTGACTCGTTGGATAGTTTTTTCAATAACCTAACCAACTATGGATCGGATGGTGGCTCCGGACATAGTTTACATACATTTAAGTGAGATCCGGCTTCTAAATAGTACATAAATATCACTTAAGTGGACATATCTCGAGGCAGGGTTGCCAGATCTTCAATGTTTTTGACTCGTTAGAAAGGTTTTTTGATAACCTAACCAATTATGGGTCGGATGGTGGATCCGGACATAGTTTACATACATTTAAGTGAGATCCGGCTTCCAAAAAGTACATAAATATTACTTAAGTGGCCATATATCGAGACAGGGTTGCCAGATCTTCAATGTTTTGTACTCGTTAGAAAGGTCTTTTGATAACCTAACCAACGATGGGTCGGATGGTGGATCCGGACATAGTTTACATATATTTAAGTGAGATTCGGCTTCTAAATAGTACATAAATATCACTTAAGTGGACATATCTCGAGACAGGGTTGCCAGATCTTCAATGTTTTGGACTCGTTGGAAAGGTCTTTTGATTACCTAACCAACGGTGGGTTGGATGATGGATCCGGACATAGTTTTCATGCATATAAATGAGATCCGGATATATGTGAAAACACATTTTTATATATAACTTTTGAACTACTTATCGAAACTTCAAACAATTCAATAGCGATGTATGGGACCCTAAACCAAGTCGAATGCAACCGGTTTGATCAAAATCGGTCCAGCTAGTGCTGAGAAAACTTGGCAAGAATTTTGAACACATACATACATACTCACACACACACATACACACACACACACATACACACACACACACATACACACACACAGACATTTGTTCAGTTTTCGATTCTGAGTCGATAGGTATACATGAATCTAGGTCTACGAGCTGTTTTTCAAAAGTTCATTTTTCGAGCAGGATTATAGCCTTACCTCAGTGAGGAAGGCAAAATCTTATTATTTCGACTGAGGAACCTGTAGATAATTTTTGAGCCCGACCGGAGAATTTTTTTTTTCGCTGTTTTCGTGGAGAATTGCTGTATAACTTAACGATGAATTTCAGCGTTGAGAAAATTAGTAAATTTGAAATTAAAGAATTAATTTATTCAAATTCAGTCACACTCGAAAATATAAGGGCTTCGGTAAATTTCATTTTGGATAATCGAATCAGGATTTTTATTCGTTTTGCCTTCCTTACTGAGGTAAGACTATAATCCTGCTCGAAAATTGAACTTTAGAAAAACAGCTCGTAGACCTATATTCATGTATACCTATCGACTCAGAATCGAAAACTGAACAAATGTCTGTGTGTGTGTATGTGTGTGTGTGTGTATGTATGTATGTGTTCAAAATTCTTGCCAAGTTTTCTCAGCACTGGCTGGACCGATTTTGATCAAACCGGTTGCATTCGACTTGGTTTAGGGTCCCATACATCGCTATTGAATTGTTTGAAGTTTCGATTAGTAGTTCAAAAGTTATATATAAAAATTTGTTTTCACATTTATCCGGATCTCACTTATATGCATGTAAACTATGTCCGGATCCACCATCCGACCCATCGTTGGTTAGATTATCAAAAAACCTTTCCAACGAGTCCAAAACATTGAAGATCTGGCAACCCTGTCTCGAGATATGGCCACTTAAGTAATATTTATGTACTTTTTGGAAGCCGGATCTCACTTAAATGTATGTAAACTATGTCCGGATCCACCATCCGACCCATCGTTGGTTAGGTAATCGAAAAACCTTTCTAACGAGCTCACAACATTGAAGATCTGGCAACCTTGTCTCGAGTTATGATTACTTAAGTTATATGTGTGTACGTATTTTTCTGGATCTAAAAAAAATAGCTGAAATATGTGTCCAAACCACTCATATTACCCATTGTTGGTAAAAAGTGAGGAAGGCATCAACCACGTAGGTGGATTAAGTTAGTTTTTCATTTTTATTTTTGAATGATGCGCTTAGGGAGCATTCTTTTATTAAGTAACGCAAAAAATGGATTTTTAGATTTTGGGAAGCCCTCGTAAAACAAATTTACATACAAAATTTAAAAATTGTTTTATAGAGCGTAACACGGCCTTCGACCCCCCCCCCCCTACTCCTCACCCCAACTGCGTTACGTAATAAAAAAATGCTCCCTTAAGTATGACCCCTAAACTACTTGAAAGTGATTTAGAATTTTTAATTCCATAATGGCTACCAAAATGGCGGTGATGAAAAATTGAGAAAATGCATTTGGTAATTTTTGAGGCAAGCAACCATTCAAATTTGATTAAAATTTGGTTGCAAAATTCGAATTGGATATCAAAAAAATTGGATATCAAAAAGCATAAATAGTAGTTTATGCAACAAGATGCAAAAAGAGGATTTTTTCAGCACGAGTCGTACATTTTTCCAACGAGGTTTACCGAGTTGGATAAATACGAAGAGTGCTGAAAAAATCAAGTTTTGCAACGAGTTCCATACAACATTTTTTGCAATTCTGAAAAACACCTATTGAGTGAAATTTGAAGTCATATTTTCATGTATTTTGTCAATAAATCGTTTAAATAAAAAAAATTGAAAAGTGTTACTTTTCGAAACAAGTGCTGAAAACTTCAACTTTTCAGCACCCATTTCAGTGCTGAAAAGTAGAGCTTTTCAGCATTTATTTTGAAAAGTGTTGCTATTCGATTCTGTTATTTTTGGTACAGAAAAGTAGGCTATTTTGTCGTTCAAGAATGACAGGAAAAGTAAGTAGTTTCACGACGGAATTGCAAACAAATATTTTGTGTTCGTGATTCGATGATCCAAAGTCCCATACAAACCTTCGGATAATCGAACTTCGGATAATCGAAATTCGGATAATCGAAACTTCGGATAATCGAGTCTGGACTGCATATGAATTTAAGAATTTTTTTCCGTGTAGAATGTTAAAAAAAAAACTTTGAAAAATATTTGCAACGACCTAAGTTTAAAAAAATATAAAACTTGATTGAAGTTAATTTTGAATTTCATTAATCTTAATTATTTAAAAAAAATCGTATTTATTAAAAATTCCTTATTTTTTCAACTCTTAATAAATATTTATTCCTAAAAATTGTTTTTAAGAAAAAAAATTCTTTAAATTTATAACTGCTTTGAACTCGAATTGTTTAAAACTTTTTAAAATTGTTTCAAATTGCTTCAAATATTTTAAAATTGTTTAAAATTGTTTAAAATTGTTTAAAGTTGTTTAAAATTGTTTAAAATTGTTTAAAATTGTTTAAAATTGTTTAAAATTGTTTAAAATTGTTTAAAATTGTTTAAAATTGTTTAAAATTGTTTAAAATTGTTTGAAATTGTTTAAAATTGTTTACAATTGTTTCAAATTGCTTAAAATATTTTAAAATTGTTTACAATTGTTTAAAAATTGTTTAAATTGGTTTAAAATTGTTTAAAATTGTTTAAAATTGTTTAACATTGTTTAAAATTGTTTAAAATTGTTTAAAATTGTTTAAAACTGTTTAAAATTGTTTAAAATTGTTTAAATTGTTTAAAATTGTTTAAAATTGTTTAAAATTGTTTAAAATTGTTTAAAATTGTTTAAAATTGTTTAAAATTGTTTAAAATTGTTTAAAATTGTTTGAAATTGTTTAAAATTGTTTAATATTGTTTATAAATGCTTAAAATTGCTTAAAATTGTTTAAAATTGTTTAAAATTGTTCAAAATTGTTTAAACTTATTTAAAATTATTATTTTCTTATGATCAAAAAGGGATCTTCAACAATTTCAACAAACTTTTCAATCAAAGATACACAAATTCAAATCTTCTAAAGCTCCAAAATCCGCCTGAAAATTTCGCAAACTTTCCCATCGCGCCCGTCCCTTGATCTCGCCGGTCGTCAGCACGATTCGCTCTGGGTATAGTGTCGGATCAAAAGTTCCGCAGCTAAAGGTCCAGAAATGGTGATTTTTGTGTGCCATCTTTGGCCACACATGTGATGAGCAGTGTTGGGATGTGTGTGTGCGCCCCAAAATGGGGTTGAAAACTATAAACCTTTTAGACGACGATAGTGGGTATGCTGATGAGCTGGAATGGTTCTCCTTTTTTGGCTCGCAAACTCCTCCACCGAAAAATGGTGCCCACACTAAAGTCTCTTATAAAAGGAAAAACTACTTTTCTCATCGAGCACGACAAAGCGGATGGGATTTCCAGGCACTCTGGATGTGGCCTCGTGCTGGCCGTTAGCCTTAGCAGCGATGGTGTCGTGTGTCTCTTGAGGGACACCACATTTCTTGGCCCTGTGTCGTCCCGGTGACTCTCCAAGGCTCTTCGTCAGCCGTCTGGTGGTGGAGGTTGCATTTCGTGACCAAGCAGAAATGTGAAAGTTGTACATGTTTGCATCGTCTTCGGCGTCGTTCGTTGTCTTCGCCATATCGAATTTATGAAAGTGTAATCAATTTGTTCCGAGTGCTGTCTATCCGCTGTGGTGCAGTGATTCGAAAGAACTTTTCAGAAAAAAAAATCTTACAAATAATAAAACAAGACAAGACCAAGACAAGACCAAGACAAGACCAAGACAAGACCAAGACAAGACCAAGACAAGACCAAGACAAGACCAAGACAAGACCAAGACAAGACCAAGACAAGACCAAGACAAGACCAAGACAAGACCAAGACAAGACCAAGACAAGACCAAGACAAGACCAAGACAAGACCAAGACAAGACCAAGACAAGACCAAGACAAGACCAAGACAAGACCAAGACAAGACCAAGACAAGACCAAGACAAGACCAAGACAAGACCAAGACAAGACCAAGACAAGACCAAGACAAGACCAAGACAAGACCAAGACAAGACCAAGACAAGACCAAGACAAGACCAAGACAAGACCAAGACAAGACCAAGACAAGACCAAGACAAGACCAAGACAAGACCAAGACAAGACCAAGACAAGACCAAGACAAGACCAAGACAAGACCAAGACAAGACCAAGACAAGACCAAGACAAGACCAAGACAAGACCAAGACAAGACCAAGACAAGACCAAGACAAGACCAAGACAAGACCAAGACAAGACCAAGACAAGACCAAGACAAGACCAAGACAAGACCAAGACAAGACCAAGACAAGACCAAGACAAGACCAAGACAAGACCAAGACAAGACCAAGACAAGACCAAGACAAGACCAAGACAAGACCAAGACAAGACCAAGACAAGACCAAGACAAGACCAAGACAAGACCAAGACAAGACCAAGACAAGACCAAGACAAGACCAAGACAAGACCAAGACAAGACCAAGACAAGACCAAGACAAGACCAAGACAAGACCAAGACAAGACCAAGACAAGACCAAGACAAGACCAAGACAAGACCAAGACAAGACCAAGACAAGACCAAGACAAGACCAAGACAAGACCAAGACAAGACCAAGACAAGACCAAGACAAGACCAAGACAAGACCAAGACAAGACCAAGACAAGACCAAGACAAGACCAAGACAAGACCAAGACAAGACCAAGACAAGACCAAGACAAGACCAAGACAAGACCAAGACAAGACCAAGACAAGACCAAGACAAGACCAAGACAAGACCAAGACAAGACCAAGACAAGACCAAGACAAGACCAAGACAAGACCAAGACAAGACCAAGACAAGACCAAGACAAGACCAAGACAAGACCAAGACAAGACCAAGACAAGACCAAGACAAGACCAAGACAAGACCAAGATAAAAAAATCAAAAACAAACTGAGACAGGCTTATAATGATTGAGACAGACTGATACAAACTGAGACAAACCGAGACAAACTGAGACAAACTGAGACAAACTGAGACAAACTGAGACAAACTGAGACAAACTGAGACAAACTGAGACAAACTGTGACAAACTGAGACAAACTGAGACAAACTTAGACAAAATTAGAAAAACTGAGACCGACTAAGACTTTTTTGACAGCCTATGACAAACAAAACTGTGTCAGTTTTCAATTGCTGTTTAGTTTCTCAGAATTTTCCCAGCACTGCCCACCCTATTCAGCAAGGATATTGGATGTGGGAAAATATGTGAAAAATTGGTTGACTTTTAGTGGCAGCCGAAGCGTACAGCAGTTACTGCTGCTGCTGCTTTGTATCGAACTATTTTTTCAATTTTCCAATTCTCCGGGGTGTGCTTTTTGTGTCATTGTGCATTGGCAATTGTCGATGTATGGCGGTGCAGTAGCGCCAACTCCTTGGAGATTGCAGCTTCAGAGCCATTTCCTGACAAAACGAATGACATCGCTAACCAGCCATGTTTTCTTGTGGCTTTGTGGCATCAGCTGGTCGTTTGAGCGGAAATATGGGATAATATTTCAGCGAACGCCGAGGAAATTGGCATTGAATTGTAAAACGAAACGGGGAATTAATGTGTTTTCGCAACGGGCAATCAGGAGTTTTGGCTGAAATTAGTTGCTTTTTGCGCTATGAGCTGGACAAGTGGTTGAACGTATATTTTTGTAAAATGAAAATGTCAGCTACACTTCAACTGTAAAGTAGCCTCATTGCAGTGGTTGGACGCAAGTGAAATTGAAAAACAAACATTCTTCAGTTTTGTGAGACCAATTTTTTTCTGCAATATGTGAGCTTTGATACCACATTATGAAAAGGGAGAAAGCGCAGAAATTTGGAAACCTGTAATCCTACAACCAAGGAAATCCAATTTCTGATGGTGACGTTTTAATAATTGATAACGGTGGTTTGCCGTTTGGAAATACACATACTGTAGTATTTTCTAAATTGAGCTTCTCCCGTTTTTGATTTTACCAGGTCAGAGATATTTTTTCTATTGGTGCTTTGTGGTTGCCTTCTGTTTAGCTTTTATCACTTTAAGATTTTTAATCTTTTCCGGTACTTAAGTTGAGCTGCCAACCAGGTCAGCTGAAATTAAATTATTTGTGATTTCCATTTTTATTTTCCTCTTCAAGTCATTCGCTGCCAAATGTCTTATTTAATTACAGATCATTTAACGACTTCTGAGTGCGGGCATATGATAGTTTTTTTAATGCTGAATGCAGTAAATTTTAGGTGGACTTGCACTTTTGGCATTAGAACAGAAAGAGGTACTTCGTGTAATAAATATCTGTACCTCTTGAATGTTTTTTGTTGCCCAAGCCAAGATATGCAATGAGGTACAATAAAGAACCTTAGAGACAAGAAACAAGAAACAAGAAACAAGAAACAAGAAACAAGAAACAAGAAACAAGAAACAAGAAACAAGAAACAAGAAACAAGAAACAAGAAACAAGAAACAAGAAACAAGAAACAAGAAACAAGAAACAAGAAACAAGAAACAAGAAACAAGAAACGAGAAACAAGAAACAAGAAACAAGAAACAAGAAACAAGAAACAAGAAACAAGAAACAAGAAACAAGAAACAAGAAACAAGAAACAAGAAACAAGAAACAAGAAACAAGAAACAAGAAACAAGAAACAAGAAACAAGAAACAAGAAACAAGAAACAAGAAACAAGAAACAAGAAACAAAGAAAAGAAACAAGAAACAAGAAACAAGAAACAAGAAACAAGAAACAAGAAACAAGAAACAAGAAACAAGAAACAAGAAACAAGAAACAAGAAACAAGAAACAAGAAACAAGAAACAAGAAACAAGAAACAAGAAACAAGAAACAAGAAACAAGAAACAAGAAACAAGAAACAAGAAACAAGAAACAAGAAACAAGAAACAAGAAACAAGAAACAAGAAACAAGAAACAAGAAACAAGAAACAAGAAACAAGAAACAAGAAACAAGAAACAAGAAACAAGAAACAAGAAACAAGAAACAAGAAACAAGAAACAAGAAACAAGAAACAAGAAACAAGAAACAAGAAACAAGAAACAAGAAACAAGAAACAAGAAACAAGAAACAAGAAACAAGAAACAAGAAACAAGAAACAAGAAACAAGAAACAAGAAACAAGAAACAAGAAACAAGAAACAAGAAACAAGAAACAAGAAACAAGAAACAAGAAACAAGAAACAAGAAACAAGAAACAAGAAACAAGAAACAAGAAACAAGAAACAAGAAACAAGAAACAAGAAACAAGAAACAAGAAACAAGAAACAAGAAACAAGAAACAAGAAACAAGAAACAAGAAACAAGAAACAAGAAACAAGAAACAAGAAACAAGAAACAAGAAACAAGAAACAAGAAACAAGAAACAAGAAACAAGAAACAAGAAACAAGAAACAAGAAACAAGAAACAAGAAACAAGAAACAAGAAACGATCAAACACTGTACTTTTCCGCATCACTTCACCAAGAAATTGCTCATGAAATGAAGCCGGAAAGTAGGACTTTGATTACTGCAATAGAACTCCGATGCAGGCGCCTCGTTGGCGAAAATTGCGAATCCTCTGCTCTTTCAAGCTTTTTTCCTTTCTATTTTCCCAACGCCTTGATCCATTTCTTAGCTTATCGCCTTCGAAATCGCGCCTTGGAAACATTCCCTCAGCTTACGCATTCAGGGGAAGGTTTGCTTGTTCCTTGCCACGGCCAACACTTTTGCTGTTGCCAAAGCTGGAAAATAAAGCATTATTTAACTATAGTTCACTTTTTTAAGGTTTCAGCTTTTTGTCCTACTCACTGCGGAAAAGTTTATTGCTTTGGTGAAAATTTCAACATTTTTTTCCTTCTCTTTCTTGCGCTTGCGAAGGTTTCAAATATTTTTCACGAAGAAAATTTCCCCCCACCTCGAGGGGGCAGAACCAGGAAATGCAATCTTTTGCTGCGGGCCAACCTTGCCAGTCCTCTGTAGTGCGCACAGAGTTTGGGTTGTTTTTCCTTACCCAACGTTGGCCTCGTTCTGCTTTCGCGCGCGCAAATACTTTTGTGCATTTTTCTCCGAAGGAAAGCGGGAAAGAAACTGCTCGTATTCTTGGCATCCGTTCTGGATGCAGTGCAGCCCGGGAGTTTGAGTCATATTTGAGGGCAGTTTGATGCCAGACTGTATTGTTGCTGTTTGTCTTGAGTTTTTTTTTGCTGCTGTGAGATACTTACTTATTTGTGAATTGCAATGAAATCTCAGTCGAAAAAAAGCTTAAACAGTTTTATTGTTTTCGATCTGAATAAAACTTATTCAAAAAATACTTCAAAAAAAATTTCAGGAAATAAAATAAAAAGCTATTTTATGAAATTTACCTCGGATAGATTTGATATTATTTTGAAATTGGAAGAAAATAGATTAGGTGTTTAATACGATGCCTAAAGCTTAAATAAATAAATTTAAAGAAACCAAACTATTGAGGTTTTTAAATTTTTGTTTTATAATTCAACATTTTTCAATAATGTTATTGTAGTCCAATAATATTGATTATATTGTTTTTATTAATACATGTACTTCTTGCTCACTGATATTTTTAGCACTTTTTTTCAAAAAGGAGTAAATATTTCTCATAGCGTCAGGGCAATAAGGCTTTTACAAGATTTATAAACAGTTTTTGTCCCTCGAGCCTAATCAAAGTCGTGATGGGCGAGGGGTAATTTAATACTCGGGTGAGTTTTTAAAAAGCCGTAAGAGCCACCGTGATTGTAACAAAATTTCATTTATTTTTATTTTGAGGTACTTGAAAGACGTGTAGATGAACAATCTTAAGAATTTTTGAAATAGGTTTTTCTTAAGGCTTTTTGAAAACTAATCCGAGAATATTAGTTTATACACTTTTATAGTTACGTTATTTGCTGAATATTTACGTCTATTTTATCTAGGACTACATATTATATTCATAATAGGTTGAAAAGCTTCCGATTGGATGATAAATCCAGGAATAAACGGTAAGCTATGTGTTCAAAGTAAATATTTATTTATTTTTTGAAAAAAGGAAAAAAAAACTTGTTGTTAAATTAGCATCGGTCTTACAAAAATTAAGAACAAAATATTTTTTTATTTTTTTTGCGGCTGTCTTTTGCAGCTTTGCTGTTTGTTTTGTTTTTTTGTGCATTCAAGATCAATATAAAAAAATGCATGAGGGTCTTTACACTTCAAACATATACAGCACTTGAAATCAACATTTTCTCATCAAGTTTGTTGGTGTGATTTATCATTTTGTATTTTTTGATTTGGATGGAACATTGTCCATGCAAATAAGCCATTTGCATGATTAGTTTTTACATACATGGCTCCATACAATTCTGAGGGCTAGTCATACAAAATGAGCATAATTATTAAATAATTATTAAATGTTGAAAAATACTTTTTATTATTCGAGGTTTTTTATGAGGAATAAAAAAGAAATCTTTCAGAAAATATGATTTTGCAACGGTGCTTTTCCTTCATTAAGTATTTTTAGATCGCAACAAACTGAAAGTTTTTAGAATATTTTCACTTTAAAATCAATAAATCATAAAAACAGCGCACTTTCACAAACAAACAAAAAGAAATGGTTTTTGAAAATTGGTTGACAATATTTCAGATTTTTGCCAAAAAATAAAATTTAAAAAAAAATCATATCTCCGCACCAGATTTTAAATTTTCGCATAAGAAAAAAATGAAAGCAAGAAAAAAAAATATTTGGGATATTCAATATAGTGCTTAAAAGTAAAAAAAAACAGGATTTTCCCCCGTGTACCAATTTTTCATAACCTACACCTTTGCCGAAGATACAGAATCGATCAGAAAAATGACTCCGTTGAACTTAGGGAATCCCGAGCAGACGTAAATAACTTTGGAATAACATTTAATGTTTTCACCATGGCTTCAAAAATAAATGTTTAGATATTTTTCTACTTAAATCTTTATTAAACCATAACTTTTAAGTGGTTGTTGCTCAAAAATTGAATTTCTAGTCTAGATCCATAGCTAAAAATATGGCATAATTTTGTACACTCAAATAGAAAAAGAAACAGCTTCTAATTCCAGCGTGCCTCTAATGCTGCCATATCAGCACTTTTACATTCAATTACAGCATTAAAAGCGCTTTCAACTTAAATCGAGTGATAAATAGCTAAATAATATGTGAGCAAGTAAGTTTCAGTCAAAAGTGTTGCAAAATTAGTTGTTTAACATTCCAACGCCCAAGGCTCCAAAAAAGTTGGAACGGTAACTTCAACTCAATGGATCTCGGGCATAACTCAACCAATCAAGATGATTTATCTTTCCAGTGATTTGTTAGGATGTCTAGATGATTCTAGAACTTTGCAGAACTTAATTTGATCAAATATGTAATTTTTGCAATTAAAAACATCGTTCCAACTTTTTTTTTCGCGTACAAAAAAAAATTCGCCAAAAATTCCGCGGAGGCAGTCGTTTTGAAAAAAGGTGGAACGATGTTTTCGGTCGCAGAAATTACAGATTTAATCAAATTAAGTTCTGCAAAGTTCTAGGATCATCTAGACATTCTTAAAAATTACTGGAAACAAGAATCTTCCCGATTGGTTGAGTTATGCCCGAGAACCAGCGAGTTGAAGTTACCGTTCCAACTTTTTTGGGAGGCTTGGGCGTCCGTGTAAGTTGGACATGCGTTGGGCGTTCCAGTGTTAAATAGTGAAAATCACCAAATTGGATGGAGTGCTAAACCTGCCAAACATACGAGAATTCTATTCTACCCGAAAGATTAACAAAATTCACAATTTGCTCTAACCATGATTAACATAGCTCTCTCAAATCATCCAGACGAAATTATGGTACCAAATTTGGCCAGAAATTAAGCTCAGGAATAAATTCCTTTGTGATTCTTAAACTGATTTTTTTTCTGTAGAGGGTTTTTCATATATAATGTTTTTTTAGAGCTGTAAAAAATAAATAAATTATAAAAAACACCTTTGACGATTGGATAAATAATAACATTTCAATATGTGAATTGATCCCGAACCTTCCCACTTCCACTTTCAGCGAGCTGACGAAAACCTACGGCACCGGTGCCAACGCGGGCGACGATTCCCGGAGCACGCCGCCAGCATCGCTCCAGCAGCCCCAGAAATCGGTAATCTACTGCGTCCATGGCAAGCTGGCACGATCCTGCTGCGGCCCCTTGGAGGAGGAGCTGGACATTAGGAAAATTGAGTGTAAGTTGGTGTTTTTTTTACGTTGTTGTCTTCACGCTGCAAGAATTACTGATTTTTAAGGGGTTTTGTTGGGTGACCTGTTTCAGAGCATCCATTAACTAATGAAGAATTGCTAATTGATTAATCTTTTAAAATTTGTCCAAAGTTTTTCTAAGTAAATAAAAATAAGTTGTTGTAACTAAGTTTCCTTGGTAAATAAAACAACATTTTCAAGAAAAACTAAAGTTCATGATGAAAAATGTATTCCCACAATAGTTTCTAGCAGGATGCTCTCCATTACAAAGTAATGCACCTCCACTGTCTCGCGTCTTAGTGTACCGAGTTAATTAGTTCACTGCAGTTTGTCGTAACGACCACTTGCACTACACAGTGCAACCACTTGCTCGGCAAAACAAAAACAGCAACATTGCTGCTTCAAAACCACACCCTCTCGACGCTCTGAATTAAACCATAATGAATTGACCGCCGCTGCCACACCGCTGAGTAGGACACTTTCTTCTGTTGGTCATGGAAGCTTGGCTCTGTAGCCAAGGACGGAATCTAGGAACCGGTGAGATTCATGGAAAATTATATTATTTTTTTGTTTTTTTTTTTCGATACAAAATGTAAATGTGAGTAATATTGTAAATTGGAAATTACCCTGAAATACGTTCCTGCTCCAACTGAACTAGCCTAGTCCACCAGTTCGTCACCAAGTCCCAGTTGGCAGCAACATGTACAAGTCGTTCAGTGGGGCACCCCCCAGGAGTGATTAAGTTGTTGTAAACTTGCTCTTCATCATCATCACCACTGAGAGAGTGTGAGGCGAAGCGATCCAACAAACCCAACCTCGTCAGCATTGCTCGAACTGCAACTACATCAACACAACCCAGTTCAAAGTTCAAGGATATGATTTATGATCCCAGCCCCTCGGAAGTCCTCCCTCCCCCTTCGAGAAGGCCAAGTGGGCGATGTTTGTTGTTTGCGTTAGCCGGGGCCAAATCGAGCCGCGTAATCTCTTCTCGATTTCTTCGAACGACGATGACTCTCTCGTTGGTGACGACGGCGACGATGGATGTGGTGTGACGTTTTTGCAAGATCTGCCTGCGGTGGTAAACAGCAGCTTTCCAGTAGGCGAAAAGTTGTTTGCGAAAAACCCTTTTCTGGCACATCATTCATCTTGGTTGTGGTGGCGGTGGAAACGGCTTCAGCAAGGTTCTGGATGGGGCAGATTCATCTCAATTTTTGAAATTGAATTGTAAGGATTTCTCTGTCGGGGGCTAGGAAGTCATAAATTTGATTTTAGAGTGTAAATATTTCATAATTTTTAATACTTTATCTTATTTTGGAATCATAAAATCTTTATAATTAAATAATAAATACATAAATTGATCGGATTAAATATTTTTCTATAATCCAAAATATGTTTAATGGTATATACATTGCATTGGATAGATCCAAATTTTATAGTTCCTTTTCAAATTGAGTTTATTTTTGGGTTTGTTCAGACTCGAAAAAGGGCCATTTGAACTAAAGTTAAATAAAGCAAAGCAAAAAAACGAAATAGTTCCGGGGAAAAAAGTCTTGAAAATATAAAAAAAGCATTATTTATTCATTTATCATCTTTGCACACTTTAGGTTTTCTTACTAACTAAGCAACAAAATTCTACTTCTAGACGCAGATTTACCCACATTAAAGTCAAATAAATCAAAAATAGAAGGATTAGAAGGAATTTAGTAATTAGCTAATTTTTGAGTACAAATTTGAACAGTAAAATAAATAGACGCACATTTAAAAAAAAGCATTACCGTAAGCCGGCATGACATTGGCAGGATTTCAATATATTTTTGAAATACTTTTTATTATTTTTAAAACATGTACTGGGGACCCCAGTCTGGGGTAAGCCACAAAAGGTCCATGCACTATTTTTGAAAAAAAGTCTTTTGTACAGTTTTTAAAAACATAGCTGCTTTGAAATTTTTTTATTGAATTCCGGGGTAATAGCTTTTTCTTATTAAAATCAGATTTAAGATGTACAAATTTTATATAGTTATAGTTTTTAAGAAACAAATCAATGTTTATATCTAGTTTACTAAATTAATATGCTTTTTAGCAAAAAAATATAAATTTCAGGTCAAACTGATAAAAAGTCAGAATTTTGCCTGAAATTTGTTAAAACTAGGTTTGCTTTTAAAATCATCGATTTATATTGCATTTCAAACTGAATTCGAAGCACGATTTTTTAAATTTCAAATTTCTATGAAGTTTGTTCTACTAAAAATGCCTATAAATTTGAAGATTTTTTCGAATTATGTTTTAAAAACTCATAATATTTATTATTTATAAACATACTTTACCTTTTTCTAGCGGAAAATTGTCCAAAGAATCCGAAAATTCATTCCGTTTTCCGCTTCGTCCTCTTTTTCATTGAGAAAATCATGACACTTTGAGAATATCAAAATAATGCTATTCTTGAAGATTTTCTTAATTATAATTAATTCACTTTTAAACTTTTTCAAAATTTTATGGAAATTTCTTCTAGAAGTACTTTGAACACTCCTCTACCACGGTCAAGATGATTTATACCATTCCGTACATATTTAATTTTCATTCTTTATTTTGCGGAAAAATCTCAAACCTAACAAAATCAGTTTTACGTTGCTTATTTAACTTGTAACCCTCTGTTCCGACAACACTGCTGCCAGTCGCGGCAAAACAGACACGGTCGCAGCAACGCCGCAAAACGCGTCGACGCGACGCGTTGGCTACAACTGTCACAACAAAACAGAGAGACAGTGAGAAAGAGCGAGGAGGAAATAAACACAAAGAAAGAGTGGTTAGCGATAGGGAGAAAGTTTGTTGACATCTAAGAAGAAGTTCACGAAACAAAGTCGAGTTTTACTGCGAACGAAGTTGCGCAGGAAAGTAGTTTGTGCGGGATTATTTGCGAGGTGGATTATTTGTGCGCGTAGGTCAGACGATCACAAGAACACGGATAAAACACTCGTACGGACTTCAGACCGTTTGGCCAGGACAGAACAGGACAGTACAGACGGAACTGACGTGCCAGGATCACAGATTTGGCACGAAGAACAACAAGTTAAAATCTCAGCAGAGCCCGGTGCGGTCATTGCTGCTGGGGTGAATTGATTTAAGGATCGGTGGATTGTGCAAGGATTAGGAAGGAATTTCTGTACGGAAGCGAACTAAAAAATGTAAGACGTACACACACATGTAAATAAGTACAAAACAAACTAAAATTGAACTTTTCAATATATTTTCAACAGTTTGATCTGCGAAGCGGCTGATGCACAAAATTTGGGTTTTTATTCCGCCACCGTCCGAACACCCTCTACTCCCCGATTTTTTTCGAATGTTTCAATTTTTCCCGTGTTCTACGAAAAACTTGACTCATTTTGATTTAAGTTTTTCTTGTTTCATTTTTGATATTTGCCCTTATCTAGTTATGTTTATGTTTGTTTTTGATAGTATATGGCCTATTCTGTTTGCATATCGTTAGTTTTTGCCTTTCTTGTTTCACATATGTTTACTGACACTTTTCAGTTTTTGCTTGTTTTGCCTTCCTCACTGAGGTAAGGCTATAATCCTGCTCGAAAAATGAACTTTTGAAATACAGCTCGTAGACCTATATTCATGTATACCTATCGACTCAGAATCGAAAACTGAACAAATGTCTGTGTGTGTGTATGTGTGTGTGTGTGTGTGTATGTGTGTGTATGTGTGTGTGTGTGTATGTATGTATGTGTTCAAAATTCTTGCCAAGTTTTCTCAGCACTGGCTGGACCGATTTTGATCAAACCGGTTGCATTCGACTTGGTTTAGGGTCCCATACATCGCTATTGAATTGTTTGAAGTTTCGATAAGTAGTTCAAAAGTTATATATAAAAATGTGTTTTCACATTTATCCGGATCTCACTTATATGCATGAAAACTATGTCCGGATCCATCATCCAACCCATCGTTGGTTAGGTAATCAAAAGACCTTTCCAACGAGTCCAAAACATTGAAGATCTGGCAACCCTGTCTCGAGTTACGACCACTTAAGTGATATTTATATACTTTTTTGAAGCCGAATCTCACATAAATGTATGTAAACGAAGTCCGGATCCATCATCCGACCCATCGTTGGTTAGGTAATCGAAAGACCTTTCCAACGAATCCAAAACATTGAAGATCTGGCAACCCTGTCTCGAGATATGTCCTCTTAAGTGATATTGATGCACTTTTTTGAAGCCGGATCCCTCTTAAATGTATGTAAACTATGTCCGGATCCACCATCCGACCCATCGTTGGTTAGGTAATCGAAAAACCTTCCCAACGAATCGAAAACACTGAAGATCTGGCAACCCTGTCTCGAGATATGTCCTCTTAAGTGATATTGATGCACTTTTTGGAAGCCGGATCTCACTTAAATGTATGTAAACTATGTCCGGATCCACCATCCGATCCATCGTTGGTTAGGTTATCGAAAAACCTTTCCAACGAGTCCAAAACATTGAAGATCTGGCAACCCTGTCTCGAGATATGGCCACTTAAGTAATATTTATGTACTTTTTGGAAGCCGGATCTCACTTAAATGTATGTAAACGAAGTCCGGATCCATCATCCGACCCATCGTTGGTTAGGTAATCGAAAGACCTTTCCAACGAATCCAAAACATTGAAGATCTGGCAACCCTGTCTCGAGATATGTCCTCTTAAGTGATATTGATGCACTTTTTTGAAGCCGGATCCCACTTAAATGTATGTAAACTATGTCCGGATCCACCATCCGACCCATCGTTGGTTAGGTAATCGAAAAACCTTTCCAACGAATCGAAAACACTGAAGATCTGGCAACCATGTCTCGAGATATGGCAACTTAAGTAATATTTATGTACTTTTTGGAAGCCGGATCTCACTTAAATGTATGTAAACTATGTCCGGATCCACCATCCGACCCATCGTTGGTTAGGTTATCGAAAAACCTTTCCAACGAGTCTGGAAACCTTGTCTCGAGTTATGATTACTTAAGTTATTTGTGTGTACGTTTTTTTCTGGATTAAAAAAATAGCTGAAATATGTGTCCAAACCACTCATATTACCCATTGTTGGTAAAAGTGAGGAAGGCATCAACCACAGAGGTGGATTAAGTTAGTTTTTTACAATATAGAACCATTATCATTTAAATATAAAAAAATGCTCAAAGGCCTGCGTTTTATTTGAAATATTTAATTTATAAATTTGCATCTTTTTTACCTTAAAATGACTGTAACTTTTGACTCTTAATCCAAATAGACTTGTCAGAAAATGAAAATGTTTGTTTTCTAGAACTTTAAAAGTGTCTCCAACATCACTTTTCCCTAAAACCGAATCCTGAAATGCTACTTAAAAAAACTGCGTATTTAAGGTTTGCTCATATGATTTCTCTAAATATCGTCGTAGAAGGCAATGTACACCTAGGTAAAATTTTGATGTCTTCGACATAGTTACATTACGTAACTTTTTAGAAGACCCAAAAAATTCCAAAAATAGAAGTTTGAAAAGAAAGATTTTCAAAATCACCTAATCGTGAAACACCCTAATTTTCAACCAAATAAAAGTTGCCCATTTCCATGTGCAATAAAAGTTCTGAAGCTTTCAATTTTCCACTTATTTTGGCGATCTATGCCACTGTTCATTCTTGCAAATAATCTCATTTGGTTGTTGCAAATATTTTTAAAAATGTATGTCTTCTCTCCCTTCAAAATTGGTCATGAAATCAAATGATAAAAATATAGTAAGAAAAAAATATCAAAGTTAATAAACTGCACATAATTTAAAATTAATTTTCTAATCGGTGACAATCGTATTTAGCATGATCGAGCTAGTTTAAAAATATTTTGAATTTTTGTGGCGTTCCGTTGCTCCGCAAAATTAATTTCCCGAGTACTGATTTTTTGAATTTCATAATTATTATTTGCCCAATTTGTTATGCCTATTCGAATCAATTTAATATTTTTATCTATTTACGCTTTGGCTTTAAGAAAGTACTTAAAGGCTCAAATTAAAAAAAAAAAAACTCTCCTTAATTGATTTCTTATTAAGTTTTCTTTAACTTCAAATGTGATTAGAGTATGTCGCTTAGATTAAGCTAGTTAGAGTACATTTTCCATATTTTTCCAGACAAGTCAACCAAATCTCGGCAACAAACGACAATAAACCGTTTTCGCAGATGCTCGTTCAGTGACTGCTGCGAAAAGCGGAAACTGAGCGAGAACTAGCCATTTGCAGGAGAAGAAAATTAACGGCCATTGTTAGAAATATCTTGCATTGTGCATTTGCTTCGCCGTGTGACAAGTACTGCTGAGAACTTGGACAGTTACGGAAGCAATTTTTGAATTTTGAGGATTTTTTTTTCCGGTAATTTAAATACTGTTGTGCAGTTTGAGGAACAATGTTGTATTTACTATTATAATTTGCTAACTAGATGTTAGGATAAATTTTGTTAAAGAATGATGAATATTCTAATAATAATAACTTTGCTTATATTTTTGTATTTGTATTATTTAAATAAAACTAGAAAAACAAAACTGAACTGTAATTGTAATCCCAGTAGTGACGGTACTGTATTACAGTCTTTTATCTAGTCCCTCGAGCACTCTTGGAAAAAGGGACTCCCGTATTCAACGAAATTGTCCATCCCATCATCATCATCGTTTAGCGCGAATGTTTCGTCACCGTTTTGCTACTCTCAACCTTTGGCGGCAGCCGGCGTCGTTATGAGCAACAGGCAAATAGGGAACATTGGGCAAAATGGTGTTATTTTCTTCACAAATTTTAAAATGTTTAGTTTAGTAAGTATTTTTTTATGTAAATATACGCTATAAAAATACTTATGCAATGCTTGAAAAAATATATTCAAAAAAATTCAAGCAATCCCATTTTACTCGACAAGAACCCCGTTTCCGCGGTAGTAGCAGTTGCATAATAATATTTTCACGCCCCGATTGGCAAGCGCAGAAATGTTCTGTTGCCGCTTTTTCGCGGGATTTTCCTCGCCACGTGTCCCTCCTCGGGGCTTTTCTTTTTCAATTTCGCCATGGTTTTCTCTTTCTCACTGGCTCTCTCTCTTTCCCTTTTCTATTTTCAGCGCATTGTCACCGGCCACGACTCGACGGGATTGATAAGATCGCCAGGAAGAAATTAATTCTGGCCAGCATACTGTGCGTCATCTTCATGATAGCGGAGATAATAGGTAACTAATTTGGCCGTTGTTATGAAAGCTCTATAGTTAGTCCCGGGCTTCGTTCAGGGTGTTCATTAGGGTAGCGCTTGATAATGTGACCGTTTTGCTTTGACTGAAAGTTTTTCATAGCGTATGATATAATAAAATGTTGATATTTGTGATATTGAGAATTGTTTAAGGGCATGACAATTTACAGAAAATACTTGAACATTTTTAAAAATATCAGTTTTGTTTTGTTGCATTATTTATATCCAAAATTGATATTTCTGGAAAAGTAAAAGCCTCTCAACCATAAATATCAACATTTAAAAGGGATTAACTGAAAGTTGAGACCATCTAAATCTGTACACGAATGGGTACAGTTAACAAAATATCAAAATAATCATTTACTTATTTATTACCAAAAATCATGTTGGGCTGTGTAGATGATACTAACGAAATATAATTATGAATAACGCAGGTCTCAATGCCAAATTTCAGCAAAAAATAAATTTTAATTTAAAATTAAAACGGGTTCTTAATGCCACAATTCCATTGTATACCCTAACAGGAAAGGTTGTAACTTGGTTAAGTTTCCGTATGGATGATCATAAAAGCAATCAAAGTAAAGTTGGTTTCACGCAACAGCAGGAAATTTAACAAATAAAATACAAAACAATAAAGTTTCTGCAACTTTGTCCTCCTTGTCTATAACGAATGACTAATTTGATGTTCAACTTTGAATCGGGTATTTGTAAAAAAATGTGATTATTTATGAACAACTTTTACAAACGCTTTTATTACAATTCTAAAAATCCAGTTCTAGAAAAAGAAGTATCAATTCTTCTATTTCTAGTGACAAATGTCCCACGATATTTCCTTCTGTAATGTCCTGACATTTGCTCCCAAATTGAACTAGAATGGCACCAGTTGCTTCCCTGCTAGCTACTATCGATCACCTAAATGTGAGCTTTTATGTCTTCTTGAAAAAGAGGAAAGACAAAAAAAAACATTCCAGTATCAGCTTTTTATCTTGTTTTCCCTCCTTGATAGCCTGATTTGTCATTATGCTCTCGTTATCCCGTGTTTTCCCTCAATTCATTTTTTCCTCCTTTCCTCTTTTCTTGCTGCTTTCCACAGGAGGCATCTACTCCAACAGTCTGGCGATAGCAACAGATGCAGCGCATTTATTAGCCGACCTGGCGAGCTTTATGATATCGCTGTTCGCGCTTTGGATCGCCGCGAGACCGTCCACTAAGAGGTAAGAAAAGCTTATGGCAGGGTGGCGGTGTGGATGGGGGGTTAGTGAGAGAGTGTGTTTGGGACGCAACGAAAGAGGCAAATTGCTCATCTACTTTAATTTTATTATACTCGACGAGAACGATACCACGCGATGTGAGCGCACGGTAGGAAAGTTGAAGAAAGTGGAAGCTGATGTTGACATAATTTGTTCAAATATTGATTTATAAAAAAAATCCTTTAAAATTTTGATTTAAATTTTTCTGAATTGATTCTTTTTAACAATGCAAAAATCACCGGGGGTTCTAGTGCAGTTTCTTTTTTGATTCGATTTATTCGGAAAAATAACTGAAATAGGCTTGCCTATTTTTAAATTAAAGTGATCCAATCTTATTTTCTAAACAAGTTTGAAAAGAAACATTTTCCACATTTTTTGAATAAGAAGACAACAACTTCCTTGGAGTGACTTCACTGGAGTGACAATAAAACAATCGAAATCAGAGATACCCCTTCTTTAGGCAATAATAAATAACTGTGCCAATTTTGAGCCAAATCGGTTCATCTTAAGGGGTCGCTTTTTATCGTTGAAGTTTATTTGGGGAAAATCTCAAAAATGCAGAAAAACATCGTTTCAGTATTTATTTTGCCAGGTGGCGTCGGTCTCGCCCAAAATTGCCCAAGTGTGAGATTTTTGTAGGAAATTAAAGTCCCTTCAACTACCCTACAACAGCAAAACGATCCGAATTGATCCTGATTTTTGGTGATTTTTTAGTAAAAAGTATTTTCTTATATACTTCCGATACCCCTTATATACTTTCAAGTATATAAGCCGATTTCTTTTTATCGCATTGCTAATAACTAGGGTTTGTGAATTTTCCGCGGACACCGTGAAATTTCACAATTTCCATGAAATCCCGTGAATTCTAGGATTTTCTGAAATATTTTATCCACGAAGGTTTTAAATGTAAATTTGACGAAAAATATATTTGCTTTAATTATATATTTTCATTGAAAAAAAAGTATTGTATTTCGATTATTTTAGCAATTTAAATGAAATTTGGCATTTTAAAGCATTTTCCAAAATTTGAGCTCTTGGACCACAGATTTGATATTTACCCGTAGATTTCCTAGACTTTTTTAGACGATTTCATTGATATTTTGTATTTTTTCTCAGTGTAGTATTTTAGTTGAAAAGTATAGAAAGCATTTAAGTATGATTTTTGTTTCAATTAAAATAAATTCGATTTAGTAAATCCTGAAATATAGTTTTTAGTATCTTTGAAATGCTTTGTAAAAATAAAAGTTCGACTAATTGGAAAATATACCGTTTAGATGCTATTATCATTACTTTTACCACGATTTCGCTCGTTCAAAATTATTTTGAATATCAATGAAAATTCCATGTACAGTTTAGCAAAGAGTTTTTCTTCGCTGTTTATTCAAAATCGTTTTATTTAAGTTTAAATTGCTTTATAATATTATTTTAATCTTTAAAAAACCTGCCATTTTGTAAGCCATTTTTTTGAAACATTGTAGTTTTTCTTAAACCCGTAAAATTTCCACGAAACTTGATGGTCCCGTAAAACTGGAAATTTTCAGCTTTAAAAATCACTTAGCTTATTTGCTTAATCTTTCTGGTTGTAGATTTTATAGATTATTACAGCATTTTTCACGTTCCGTAAAATATTCGCGAAATTTTTTTAGCGTGAAAAATCACTGAGCCTATTATAACGATACAGATATGAAGTGAAAAACTAAACTTAGTTGGAGAACGAAAATAGAAGAAAAATCTGTAGGAAAAGGAAAATATCTAAGCTTATTTTAGTTTTGCAAAGAGTTTAGCCCATTTTTATTGAATTAAAAAAAAAACACATTTAATTTTAAATTTTCAGTTAAACTACTTGATTTTCTGTTTTAATGTTATTTGCCACAAAGATAAGAGCGAGTTGTGGCGCTATAACCACGGCAAATAGTGTCCAGGGCATTCGTGGAAATACAATGTCCCATCCCAGAGGGTCCCGGAGTACCAAACCTTCTTAGCATGGTGCTCCCAACGAATACAACCAAAAATCTCGGAGCGTATGGTGGTGTGTCCCCACGCTTCTTCCTCCCCTGTCGATTCAGAATTGTGTTGTTGTTCGAACACTCCGTGCTCAAACTCAACCCAATTACGAGTCATCTCTGCGATACGGCTTTACGCAGTAGGCCTGGCCGCTTTAACGCTTGTGATGTTTCAATGCATTCCGATGCAATGGCGCATTACAAATGTTAATAAATGACAAGAAGAGTGCTAGGCGTAATCTAACCTAAGGCACTCTCCAGGATCCCTTCGAAAGATTGGCTGCGCTAGGGTCTGATTAGATTAGATTAGATTAGATTAGATAATGTTATTTGCCACAAAGATAAGTGCCAAACTGCAAAACTGCATCGAAAAGTATTATTTGATGATTTTTTCAGCACTTTAGGCCGATGCAAATATTTTTCAAAATTACGACAAATACTATGCCAAATTTATTTTACTATTGTTATATTTAGTGTTGAAAAGTAGACAATTTCGTCATTCGAGAATAACAGAAAAATTAAATAGATTCACAACGAAATTGCAAAATAGTAGTTTATGCAACAAGTTGCAAAAAGAGGTGAACCTCCCCGTGGATAAATGTACGACTCGTGCTGAAAAAATCAAGTTTTGCAACGAGTTCCATACAAATTTTTATGCAATTCCGAAAAACACGCATTGAGTGAAATTTAAAGTCAAATTTTAATGTATTTTGGCAATAAATCGTTTAAATCAAAAAAATGTTTGTTACTTTTCGAAACAAGTGCTGAAAAGTTCAACTTTTCAGCACCCATTTCAGTGCTGAAAAGTAGAACTTTTCAGCATTTATTTTGAAAAGTGTTGCTATTCGATTCTGTTTTTTTTAGTACAGAAAAGTAGGCTATTTCGTCGTTCAAGAATGACAGGAAAAGTAAGTAGTTGCACGACGGATTTGCAAAAATGACTTTTCCTTCGTCGCGCAATTCCTTTCAACACCTTTCCACGTGACCATGGTAGTCTTTGCATCCGGACGGACTTTTCGCGCAATATGATAGCGTTTTTTTCGCTGCTCGTGAAGCGCGTCCAGAAGCCATCAAGTGCGCGATGAGTTGATTGTTATTAAACTGCTGGTAATGAAATTGGGTGAAGAGTTGCCCCATCGCCATTACGCCGGGGCACTAAACGCAATAAAGATGCTGGGTCGAAAGGAAACTCTTCTTTGTTGATTTTAGGAGTAATGCAGTTTTGTAGGGCAGCAATACTTTTAATTGTATTTTTTTTATAGTATGTGCGTTTTTATTTAAAAAAAAAACTTAGAAATAATTATTCTAATTTAGAGACAACATAACCATTCTATAACTATTCTGATCTATAAGAGGACACATCTTTGAACACTTTGAACAAATGTGCCCTCGAGGAATTGCGAACAAAAATTTGCCTTCTAGAAACTTTGACCATTTCAAACTTTCCAAAAAAGATCAGACGAAAACTTGCTCGGTTACAACTTTGATTTATCGCTCAAGAATTCCCAGGCTAAGAACGACGAAAAATATCCTTCTGGGCAGAAGGGAAATCCCGCCCTAACGTTGACCATTCTAGTCGTCCAAACAGTCATCCACAAAAGTAATTACGTATCATTTCCCCTCCAAAATACCTGTGTTTCAGCCGGGCTGAGAAACAGGCTGGACGGGTTCTTTCTGTTGTGCACACTGTCCCTTTGGGCACTTTAGTTTGTTTTCCCTGAATGGCTTTTGACTTGTTTCGAAAGTTTTTCCTTTCTCGCTCCAACGCCGCACCCCCCTCTCTTTGTCAGCGACAAGAGTCTCAATTTTCTTTCCTAACTAGTTTTTCGTTATCAAAAATTGTTGAACGGTGATGACTGCAGCAGCACTGGCAGGGACTTAACCCTTAACCCTTTACTGTCTTATCTCATTTTTTCCCTAAAAAATCGCGTTTGTTTCAATGTTTCGACTTTTCATTGCTTGAGGTATTCTGTTTGGCTGAGGTCTATATTATTCCTATTATTTTCATTCTATCTTTCATCAAAATGCATTCTTTTTTTATTGTTTGTGTTGTCTCAGATTTTCAATATTATGTTAAGCTTTTTTTGTGTGTAAACTGTATTGTGATAACTTACTATGTTTTCAATTGTTATATTTTTTAAAATCTTGGATTATTTATTTGAAATTTTGCAAAGAACAATCTGAATTTTTTTTTGAAAAGGTCCAAAAAACCAAGTTTTCAGTTTATGCTTTTTGAGTGTTTTTGAAACCGCCTTTAGTTAGGGGTATTAAAAAATACCCAAAAAGCAAAAACTGAAAATTTGGTTTATTGGACCATTTAAAAAAAAAAAAAAAACTCCAGAATTGAATCATAAATTTTGAGTGAAGGGTTAACTCTTGAACAACGAGAAAAATCTCAAACCAGAACTTGACGAACTACGGAGGACAATGCGTTGTCGTCGTCGAGGATGGAAAACTTTTGTTTCCTTTTCATCTTGTTTTTTTACTTCGTCTTCTTCTTCCGTTTGACGTTTGCGGGCTTTATTTGCGTCCGTTCGCAGATCTTGGGCAGATCGTTGCGGGGGAGAGGGGGAAGTTTTTCCGACCCTGTTTGAAGTTTTTTGCACGCGGCATGCTCCAGGGAAGTGCAGCCAGGCGTGCAGTTTTTATTCGCACTGTACTTTTCTAGGTTAAGAGTGGGTACTTGTCTCGGATAAAGGCCAAGACGTTCGATTACCGCTTCGGAGGTGTCGGATGTTGATTGTGGAAATTGATGTTAAAGGTTGTTTGTGTGCTTTACAAACAAGGAGATAATGACAATGGAGTAAGTAGTTATACTTCACACATTTTTGAATATATTTTTTTCCAGAAAAAGTACGATTTACAAAATTAAGTATTTTTTAATTTTTTTAAGGACCAAAAAAGGCAACTTCAAAATTTTTCTAAAGTTCAGGAGGCAAAATTGAAAATGATGAAAATTCTAATTTTCATTAAAAAACCTTGTACAATTCATTGTAAACTATTTAAATAGGTACATTGTACAACGTTTATTTTTGACAGAAATTTGTTCTTGATATGTCCGGCGGTCATTCACAGAAACCCTAATCATAAAATGTCTTATTCGATTTTTCCATTTAGATTAGCAAATTTGGAAAATTAGGACTACAGATAGCAAAACACATAGAATTTTAGGAATAACAATGAATTTTTAAAAATTTATTGACATTTTGTAAATTTTTAATGAAGCAAAATTATAATAATGTATAAACTATTTTGTGATATATGATGGTTCATAGTTATAAATATTGGGCTTGAAATTATAATTTTAGTTTTTTGTCTCTCTGAGGCTCAAAAGTTACCGTCTTTGATATTCTTTAACATATAAAGAAATGGTCTTGAGAATATCACTTTTTTGTATAAAAAGAGGGCATTTTTTCAAAGTTTTGATTTTTTTTAAATTGTTAATACATATCACCAAACAATTTCTTTGAAGATACCATATTGATCATAAAACCCTTTCACGAGGTACAGAGTTTAGAATATTTACCAATATTGCTGCCAAAATAAATTTGTATTGCTTTGATCCCAGCTAAGCAACCCCACAAAGTTTCAGGCCAATAAAAAAATAAGTTTTTTAAGGTCGTGCCAAAAATAGTAGATAAAAAGAGATTTCTTCACGTTCCTTAAAAATTCCTTTAAAAATTAAATCCGCTCTACTTTTTAGTAAATTCGTTGTAGAATACCATAAAACATTTGTTTTTATTTTTGTTTCAATTGATCGAATAGAAATTCAATAGAAAGAATGAGCAAATTTGCTGGAAACGTAATTTTTGTATATCCATAAAAGTTATTCTACAATTTCGACAGCTGTCCATACAAAATCTTGAGAACTTCTTATCTGATCGGTTTGGTGTCTTTGGCATAGTTGTAGGTACTGCTTAGGATTTCTCAGAAAAAAAAGTTACACTCTAAACAAATTCTACCCATTTCTGAAATTCGATTTTGCATTCAAATAATGGATTTAGCTATGAAACCAATTTTGAAAAAAATTATTTATGGATATTTTTAGATAACGAAAAATGCCAGCTTTCGAGCTATAGCAGTAGTTGGTCAAAATTAATTTTGCAGTATTGATTTTTTTTTTAAAATCGTGATTTAAAAAAAAAACATTGGCATAATTACAATTATATTATTTTGAAAAGATATTTATGTTTCTTTCGTTTTTTTTATATGTTTATCAAAAACTATGTTTTTTTTAATAAATTGGTAACACTGTCAAAACGAACTTGTGTTCATAGCTCAAAATATGCCATTTTTGTCATCTAAAACATATCCAAAAATGAAAAGAATTGAAAAAAAAGATTTTTTCAGAGCATTACTACATATTACTTGTGAGAAATCCCAAAAATAACATAAAAATTGAAATTATTCGACAAATTGTTTGAAAATGCGTTACATACAAATCCAGTTGTTTTTAAATCATAATTTGTCAAAATATCTATGTTTTACCGAAAAATCATTTTCTTCCCTTTTTTGCAGCTGGTAGGGGAAATATACTTATTTCTGTCACACTAAGCTCATCGACCCATTCTGGTTACTTTTGCAGTTTGCCGCTTTTCAAACCAAATTCTCAGATACATCAACAATAGAGTTGATTGCTCACTTTTTTTGAGCAATTCATTACTTTGAAATAGATTATGAAAGCTAAGTTGGGTCGAGAAAGGGTATGTTTTTCTACATCGAAATTTACAAAAAATCAATAAATGTATTTCAAATAGTTCTCAGTTTAACAGACTTCTATTTCCATTAGCATTTTGAAGTTTTATGAAAAAAAGAGATAAAAGGAATGTGATTGTATTTGATCCAAGATTAGAAGTCTTTTTTGATAACTTTGTTTTGCTGAAAATATCTAGTAATTTTTAATTGTTTGGAATATGGTATAAAAATTCTATATCTATGAATATTTATAATTTTTATCACATCTCAGTTAATATTTAACTATTCTATCCAGAGAATTAGGAAATGCGCTCAAATTTTTACCTCAAGTCAATTTTGTCATGGAAACTGACATTTTGCAGTATTTTTGAATTCTTGAATATTATTCATTATTATTCTACATATTCATTACATTCTAAAATTAGTTCAAAGCATCTCCTCGTTGCGTTTTGTAAACATCTCTGCTAAAATTTATTATGATTTATTATACATTAAAATCAAACTATAAAAGTCATTCTGGCTATCAATAACTTTCAGTTTATGGTCAACTTATCATTATTTTCATAACATATGAACAAACACAGAATTGAAGTCACTGATTGCCTCATCACGACAATAACGCGATAATATTTGAGAAATTTTTCGCAATGACAGAAGAAATGCCCCACCAAATCGCATTGTTATTCATTCACACAGTATTCTTTCTTTTTTTCTTCCCTCAACCAACTTCCAGGCATTCTGCTCCATTCAATGCTTGAGAATGCAACTCTTTCTTTCGCCATTTTTGCGATGGCAATTGTACGGAGAAAAAAAAAATAAAATAAAAAATCCAGATCCTTTATCTTCCGCCTCAGGTTTTGCGCGGTGGACCCCAAGGGCTTCAACTTTCCAACAATGTTCAAGGGTGGATGTAATTGTTTTTGCCTTAAGTTTTGATACATTTCCGAACCGAACCCAAAAGATAAAACTTAGGTCCAAAATACGTACGTATCCTCTTGCATAGTTGCATCAGTACGACGATGGCTACAGTTTCTATTCTCGCATGGTTTGAGTGTGTGTGTGTGTGTGTGTGTGTGTGTGTGTGTGTGTGTGTGTGTTTGAGCGAGAGTTCTTAATCCTTGAACTTTGCGTCGAAAGCCAATTTGGCGTATAAAGGAAATAGGATTGCATTTGTATCCTAGGGGGGCTTAGCTTTTTTTACGTCTCTCCCTCTCTGTTCCCTTTGTTATACTTCTGGAGCAGCAGAGCTTTGGCAGAAAGCGTTTCGTTGTTCTTTCGCCATTGCTCAAGTTGTGTGAACTTTTGGTGCACAATTTCTTTCTCAAATTCCCCCCTTTCCCCCGCTCCTACCCAAATAATGGCATTCAGAATTGTGTGATTTCAAGAATACTTTTGATAACGAACTGAAGTTGTCTAACTTTTGTCATTTTTTTTGTTCTCTTTCGTTGCAGATTGTCCTTCGGCTGGTATCGGGCCGAGGTGATTGGTGCACTGACGTCGGTTCTAATGATCTGGGTGGTGACGGCCATCCTGTTCTATCTGGCCGTGATTCGGACCATCGAGCGGAACTTTGAGCTGGACGGGAAGGTGATGCTGATTACCTCTGGACTGGGAATCTTGGTGAATATCATGTGAGTAGAATTTTTTTGTGATTAAGTGGGGTATTTTATTCAACAAAAGAGGAAAATGTTGGCTTCCTGTGAAAATTTCTTTTTTAAGTTAAAAAAAATAGCATTCCCATTTGAAAAAGAGAAAATTGAACTCGATCAGTGCATAATTTCAAATCTAAGCTCATTTCAATGGAATGAAAATCAGCGTGGGTGCTTTGTTCGAAATAATGCTGTTAACTTAATCGCTATGAATATAACTTCACATATGCCAGCACATGAATGCATTAGGTTTGGTTCGTGCGAATACTTCCAAACGCATTGAAGTAATTCTTCGCTTTGGCAATTAGGTATGAATTGGTCTGTGAAAACGAAAATCTGTTGGTCGTGTAACTGAACTGGCTCAGTATTGAATTGGAATTTTCAGTTATAATTGCTTTTTGGACAAATGCGATGGAATGCAAACAAAATTGGAAATAGGTTGCATCAATTGATGATAACGAATGGATGTAACCATATGTATTGAAGTTGTGATTAATCCCTTGTAGAAACAGTTTTTTACAGTTGAAGTATACACGCAAACCCCTTATGTTTGTGCATCAAAATTATTGATTTGTCTACTCTACAACTTTGTACAGCATTGATGCACTCTCAAAAATAAACCCTGCAAAGTTTTAAAAAACATTCAATATGATGTTTTAAATGAAAATGATGTCTAAATGACAAAAAGGAACTTTATTCGTTTGAATCTGGTTTTAACTAACAATATCAAATTTTGTTAAATGTAACCTGATATGTGCACAACTTCGTAATATATAAAGCTTCTCTTTTTCTAAAAGTCCTTATCTATTCCTCTATTCCTGTTTATTCCTAGTTGGCGGTAGTAACTTAAAGATAATTTATTAAATATGTTTTTATGCAAAAGTTTTTTTTTGTGAAAGTTGAAGTTTTCAGCAATTGTATCAAAAAACATATTTTTTATTTTTTTTATTTTAACGGTGAATTTATTTAACACATGAATGTTTGCGAAAATTACATTCAAAAGGCGTTTTTTCTCGATTGCAAATAATAAGCAACTTGTTGCAAAACTTGATTTTTTCCAGCACTTGTCATAATTCTAGATTACTTTTTCAAAACAACCAATGCGCCAAGAGTTTCCTTTGTCAATAAGACATTTTGAAAAAGTAAACCAGATTTATCCGATAAATGTACGACTCGTTCTGAAAAAAATCTTCTTTTTGCCACTTGTTGCATAAACTTTTATTATATAAAATATAATATAAGACATGAAATTCAAAACATATCAAAAATTTTAACTTGACTGGTGTAGTTTTATTTGTTGTCGTCTCTTGTTTTTTTAATTCTCTACCAACTCACACGAAATCGGGAAAAGTTGCCCCGACCCCTCTTCGATTTGCGTGAAACTTTGTCCTAAGGGGTAACTTTTGTCCCTGATCACGAATCCGAGGTCCGTTTTTTGATATCTCGTGACGGAGGGGCAGTACGACCCCTTCCATTTTTGAACATGCGAAAAAATAGGTGTTTTTCAATAATTTGCAGCACAAAACGGTGATAAGATAGAAATTTGGTGTCAAAAAGAATTTTATGTAAAATTAGACGCCCAATTTAATGGCGTACTCAGAATTCCGAAAAAAAACGTATTTTTAATCGAAAAAAACACTAAAAAAGTTTTAAAAATTTTCCCATTTTCCGTTACTCGACTGTAAAAAAATTTGGAACATGTCATTTTATGGGAAATTTAATGTACTTTCGAATCTAGGAAGGTCATTCGAAGGGTCATTTTTTCATTTAGAACCAACATTTTTCATTTTAAAATTTCGTGTTTTTTCTAACTTTGCATGGTTATTTTTTAGAGTGTAACAATGTTCTACAAAATTGCAGAGCAGACGATTACAAAAAATTTGATATGTAGACATAAGGGGTTTGCTTATAAACATTACGAGTTATCGCGATTTTACGAAAAAAAGTTTTGGAAAAGTTAATTTTTGCTTTTTTCTTTGTTTCGTCGTCCGTGTCTGTCGCGGGTGACGATGAACGGCCATGATCAAAGACGACCAACATTTTCAAAACTTTTTTTCGTAAAATCGCGATAACTCGTGATGTTTATAAGCAAACCCCTTATGTCTAAATATCATTGTTAATTGTCTGCTCTACAACTTTGTAGAACATTGTTACACTCTAAAAAATAACCCCGCAAAGTTAGAAAAAACACGAAATTTTAAAATGAAAAAAAAAATGTTCTAAATGAAAAAAATACCCTTCTGGTTCAATGTAGATTCGAAAAGTACATTAAATTTCCCATAAAATGACATGTTCCAAGAAAATTTACAGTTGAGTAACGAAGAATGGGAGAATTTTAAAAACTTTTTTAGTGTTTTTTTCGATGAAAAATACGTTTTTTTCGGAATTCTGAGTACGCCATCAAATCGGGCGTCTAATTTTACATAAAAGTCCCTTTGACTCCAAATTTCTATCTCATCACCGTTTTGTGCTGCAAATTATTGAAAAACACCTCTTTCTTCGCATGTTTAAAAATGGATGGGGTCGTACCGCCCCTCCGTCGCGAGATATCAAAAAACGGACCTCGGATTCGTGATCAGGGACAAAAGTTACCCTTTAGGACAAAGTTTCACGCAAATCGAAGAGGGGTCGGTATGATTCAGCTAATTCTATGATTTTAAGCTGGAAAAACATAACAAATATAATGAAAACATAGATTTTATGACTCTTTAATAATTTCCCGGGAATCCGGGAATTCCCGGGATTCCATAAATATTTTTCCCGTTTCCCGGGAAATTTGGATGCCCTATTCAAAATTAATCAAATTTTCACTTTAGATGCTATTTAATAGAGCTCTCTGAATGGTTTGGACAAGTTTTTTTTTGTGTCTTTCGAAAGGTTCCAAAAATTAACATTTCCTGTATTTTTGAATACCCTAAACATAAAAATTGCTAGTCAAGTGCATTGATTTTGTTTATGTTGTACTTGGTCCTTGGTCGGTCTTTTGTTATTTTTCTGTAAATTTCAGAGTTGAAATGCGTTTATTTTTATATAAATAAATACTCAAATTTTACAAAGTGACCAGCGATGAAAGAATCTTCATCAAAAGGTTTTCTTTTGACACTGGCAAAAATCGAAATTCGGAAAGTACTTCTCGCTTTCTCAGATGCATCGTTTAAAATAAACTCAAAACTTGACTTTGATTTCACCAAATTAAAATGAGATTCAAACTCGATCGGCATAGCATGGATATGATAATCTTTGTAGAAAATTGCTCTATGTCGAGGTAAGAGTTTTCATAAAATTTTGAAAAGGTTTGAAAGCTGATTGAATATTATTTTTGAAAAAGTTGGCAAAAATGAAAAATTCTGTCATCAGGGGTGGTCATACATTTTTTGCATTGTTTCAACGTTCGTATTTTCTGAAAAATTGTGATGTTTTGAAATTTTCGTGTATTCAGAGACGTGTTGCAATGGAAGGGGTAACTATTGGTTTGGTTGAAAATTAGGGTGGTTCTCGATTAGGGTGTTTTTGGAAATGTTACTTACCAGGAATATTTTTGAGATTTGTTGGTCTTCTAGAATAATGTGTACTTTGTGGAAAACACCACAATTTTATCTCAAATCTACGCCTTCTACGGTCAAATTTAAAGAAAGCACCTGAACAAAGTTTCAAAAATCATTTTTTTTAATGTTCAAATTCAGGGTAAAGTTTTAAAGAAGAGTGATGGCAAGGGCCTCGTGGCGCGGTGGTTAGCGGCTTCGGCTGCCGAACCCTAAGTTGCTATGGGGCGCGGGTTCGATTCCCGCCTTATCCTCCTGGCCTTCTATCGGATGGGGAAGTAAAACGTCGGTCCATTTGCGTAAAAGAGGTTTCGGGTGACTCACCACACATAACCTTCGAACGCCTAGAATTGAGCAGAAACTTGCAACAGAGACCACGAAAGACCCGAGGGTCGTTAAAGTGGATTGCTTTGCTTTTTTTTTTGATGTTCTGAGCTCATTTTCGTTTTTTGGAATGTCAATTTTGACGTGAACGAAAATCGAAAACTTACCAATTATATGTATTTTCATGTAATTTTGTCTGCTGAATCTAAATCTTCCCTTAGAGTTGAGCCTAAGTGTCAAAATATCGATTATTGGTCATATATTGGGTTCAATTAGTTTAAATGATTATTTTATTATAGAAAACCCAAAATATGACCAAAAATCGATATTTTGACAAATTAACTTGAAAAAACGAAAATGTTTTTTTTTAGAAATCTAAAAGCACTCAGAACATCACTTTTCTCTAAAACTCAACCCTGGATTCCTACGTTCAAAAAACCAGATTGCCTCTGTGCTCTCTTATGCTATCTACATAGAAATCCCAGCAAGCTTAGTACAAGAGAGCATCAAGGCGTGGATTGCGAGATAAAATATTGGTGTTTTCAATAAAGTTGCTTGGAATGGTAAGCTCAACATTTTTCTAGAAGACAAAAAAGCTCATAAATATTCCTGGAGAGTTAGAACACCCAAATCTTGACCACCCTAACCCACCGGCTTTCCCGTGCGTACTTTGTAAGGACAATTGAATAAAACGCCAACACACGCGACTTCCAGAGAGCTAATTTCAACTAAGCCAAAAGTTGCTCCTTCCTATTTGCAACAACTCTTCTCAAGACACCAAAGCTCCAAAATTATACCGTTTTTTTTCGAAAATCCATTTCCACCATTTTTTTGCGATCTGGACCACTGTGCAGTGTCCTTCTTTCATTCAGTTGAACTTACATCAATGTATTAAACCATCCTTTTATTTGATTTTGTATCTCAATGCTTCCTGACGTCTAAACAAATAGTTGATATCTGATTTGTGCAGGTCGTACAAGATGACTCTGATAGTGTTAAGTGTGAATTACAACTAAATACATCGAAGAATGCACCCACACAGCTCATTCTTCCGTGCAAAGCTAAGCTTTCAGTAGTACTACCGAGCAGCACTAGCCACAGCTTCCTGGCAAGCAACACCTGATATCCGCACAACTTTGGCGTGCCAGGCTTGGGGATTGAACTGAAAATTGGATTTCCATTTCCATCGGAAATTGCCTGGCCCTCACCCCCTCTTGCTTGGTTTGCAATCGGCACCCGTACCGTAGTACGTTCGTTCATCATCGTCCTACTCTAGTGTGTGAGGTAGATATATTTAGAAAGTCAGACACGAAGGATTATCGCATTAATTTGGAAATACAACCACAGCTCGTAGTCAGTGTTCAGAGTGGTGGGCGATGATAGCATTAGAATTAGTATTAGGGGGAGGTGTGTGTGTGTGCCTTTCTAGTCACACGATAGTTCACGTTTGAAGTTAGTTTGCCAAGCTCATTCCCCTCATGGAAAACCGCACTGAAACGTGATATTAGAATTCCTTTGAATAATGACTCTTTGCATAAATTAGATCACTGTGTTCGTGTGACTATGCTTTCGAATGTACTTGATTAGATAGATAGTACAAAGTAAGGTTGACGGAAGTGGCGACGTGTTTTTCAATCCCCTCGGGGAAGTGGAAGTGGGTCTTTTCTTTTTTGGATTGTCCGTTCGCGACGTGACGTTCTGCTGAGGTTACGTGAGTCTCCGAAACCACTCTGAGTCTCTCTCTCTGTGCTGGTTTTCGATTTAATTAGACCGGCTTTGGTGGTTCTTTTATGTGTGGGACTGGTGGTGGTGGTTTACTAGCGATACGAGCTGGCAAGTAGTGTAATGCTACGAAATTAGATGGCTGGCACTGGAAAGTCCATTACACCGGGATAATCCTTCATTATTGTTCGACTAATGAGAGTCACTTCATAGGGACAGCGGTTGATGGAGTCACTTTGATTCAAGTACTTTAATGAAGTTTACTAGTTTGTCACTCTGAAAATTGTGGAAGCCACTTTAAAGGCAGCTACTGCGTGCGGTGATTACAGGAAGCTTTCTGCCACCAAGTTGGAGAACAGCAAGCTGCAACCATCCATTCAAACTCAACAGCCCATTCAGTTGCTTTCCATCAGACCGTAAATCAAGGAGGTTTCATTTTTTCTACTTCTCGCACAAAGCGTTGCGAAAAAGCAAAAGAAACTTCACAGAAGCTTGCTTTGCAAGATTGATTCTCCGTGAAATCTATTCTCTTCTTTAACGGCAATTTTTTTTACTACTGAGCAGTTATCTCAGATTTCGGTCATTCGATTTTTTTTTTGTATTTTTTAATCCGACATCAGATTAAAAAATGAGATGAGATATCGACATTAGAAAATGATGATTTTTTTGGGTGAGATTTAGAAAACATCAATTTTCCTGTTTTTAAACCTTTGCATTGCAATATCTCAGCAACTAAGGGTCGTATCAACAAAGTCCGAATAAGCAAAATATAGAGAATTTTCTCAGCTTTTCAAAAATATATTTTTCAAAGGTGGGCAAACATGTGCACCAATTTTATAAAATGAATAACGGCGACTATTTTCAAAAAAGTCACCTAAATATGGATTTTACCTGAAAACGGTGCACTTTATCAAAATTTCACTAAAGTACTTTTTGATTGCAAACTTGATTTTAAATCGAAAAATGAAGTTGGAAAATTTTTGCGACCAATATTTCGATTATTTGAAAAAATCAGTATTGAATCAAAAATTCATAACTCGCTCAAAGATTTTTTGCACAACCTGGAAATTTCTGAAAAGTTGGCATTTTATAAAAAAAATTAAAAATAGTGTTTTTTTTGCAAATCAAGTTTTAGTGATAAAAAGTTAAATAAAAAATTACCAAAATTTTTTTTACCGTGTATTATTTTTTTCCAGTGTAGTCCGTATCCATACCTACAACTTTGCCAAAGACACCAAATCGATCAAAAAATTCCTTCAAAAGATACAGATTTTTTAATTTTCATACATCATTTTTGTATGGACAGCTGCCAAGTTTGTATGGAAAATTATATGGACAAACTAATGATGCAAAATGGCTTCTTTGGGCATACCGGAGGCACCAAAAAAGTTTCAGCCGGATTAAAAAATACAAAAATTAAAATTGAAGAAAAAAGACCGATTTCGTAGAGAATTGCTCTACTGCAATTTCAAGAGCTTTTAAAAATACGTTTTTTTCGAACTAAAAGTCAAAGCTCGTCTTTTAAGAAACACAAAATAATTAGAATTTTCGTCGAGAATTGTTGCCCTTTTTTGCTCGCAAGCATCAGTGCCATTTTTTTCCACTCCCAAAGCTCCTGGTGTGGAAAATGGTGATTAAAAATGTTCACCCACTCACACTTTTGCAGCCCGCGTTGACGTTCACCTTCCGGTGATGAAGCCCCCGCTTTTTCGACTTATGATCTATTTCCACCCACCCGTCAGCGCAAAGAGGTGAATGAAACCTGCAGCGCCTCGGTGAACCTCTCTACATCATCTTCGAAGCAGGAAGTGCGTCCTCTCGCAAGTCACGTCCACGCCCTCGACGACGACGCCGACGACGCAACGGAGCAACAGATTATCTCGCGATCTCTGGGACCACGGGGGACATTGTTGTGCTCGACGGTGGTGGTTCTCTTGTAGTGATGCTAATGTGCGTCCTGAGCACGGCTACTAGGAAGCCACGAAACAATCGTTTGCAAAAATCGATTCGCCACAAGGGCTTTGCAGGGGGCAAAAAACTGCATTTTTAATTGAAAAAAGTGCTAGCATCTGCGGGAAGCACATCGTGTCCGTGGAGTTTTCCGCGAGTGATTGGAAATGATGACGAAGTTGTTCACAGTGATGCAGTATTGCTTTTATGAATTGAGACTTCTAATTGATGAGTAAAGATCTTAAGCGAACAACTTTTAATCATTTTCTTTAAAAATTATAATTTTTAATCTCAATCTATCCCATTTCTTATTAAAAAAACTGTTTTTAAAATAAAAAAATGTTTCTCTCTACTGATTATAACGTAGCATCGGATATTCATGTTTAGCGATTCCTCGTCAAACCAGCAGGATTCAGAATACAAATACTCTTATTTGGCTCTTTAACATTCCAACGCCCAAGGCTCCAAAAAAGTTGGAACGGAAACTTCAACTCAATGGTTCTCGGGCATAACTCAACCAATCAAGATGATTATTCTTTCCAGTGATTTGTTAGGATGTCTAGATGATTCTAGAACTTTGCAGAACTTAATTCGATCGAATCTGTACCGTAAAACTGGGTGACTTTGATAGCCGGGGTGACTTTGATAGGTTTTGCGTTTCTCTTTATTTTGTCGTCCGTGTCTGTCGCGGGCAGGCTTCACTGAACACCAAGATCTGGTGCGCCGTGGTGCGGTTTTCGTGTCACTCTAGAAACCAAACCGAGCTGTTTGTTGTCACACCATAGCAACTGTACCGAAAGCACCTTGGTACACCACCGGTGCACCCAAACTGTATACCAAGGATGCAACTCAACATATGGTTGATCCAAGTAAACCGGAGGCGACATTGTTTTGATTGAGGTTTGCCAGCCATCATTCACAACTTCGGGATGGCGTGGCGGTTGTTGTCTCCGTCTTTTTACCACGAGGTTCCTGGTTCAATCCTGGGTACAAATATTTTTGAGGATTTTTTTTTTCAATATTTGCTGTCAAAATTACTGATTATATATATTTTTTAAGTAACTTCTTCGAACCTGCGACGCTTTAGTCAAAGAGTTAGAAAATTGAATGGATTTTTGTAGTGGAATAGAGAAAACATTCCATATTATGCAGGCAGGTTTAAGTGAAAATGCCTATTTCAGGGTTATATGCACGAGAAGTTAAAGTTTATATTTCATGACACTACGAAATTCTATTCCTAACGAACTATTCTAAACAAATAAAAAACATTCAAAAAATAAAATAATAACTGTCGAGATTCGAACCAAGAACCTTTAAAATACTAATGCACTGCCTTTGACAACCACACCATTAAGAACTGTTGAGTTCAATTGGCTTGCAAGGCATCAAGAGTTCCAAACTTCTCCCGTGTGGTAGGCGCAGAAACCATGTCAGTTTTGTGTACCCGATCCACACCGCCGTCACACCAAACTTCGGTTTGGTGCACCGATCAAGCTACCGAGTTGTGTCGGGTTTTGGGTCGTGACGAGAAATGGTGCGCATAGAAAAACCGGTATCATAGCAAACCGTTGTCGCACCCGTCAAAAGGAAAGTCTGGTCGCGGGTGACGATGAACGGCCATGATCAACGATGACCAACTTTTTCAAAACTTTTTTTTCGTAAAATTGCGATAACTCGTGATGTTTATGAGCAAACCCCTTATGTTTATATATCAAAATTCTTGTAATTGTCTGCTCTACAACTTTGTACAACATTGATACACTCTTAAAAAATAACCCTGCAAAATTAGAAAAAAACACGAAATTTTAAAATGAAAAATTTTGTTCTAAATGAAAAAATTACCCTTCTGGGTCAATGTAGATTCGAAAAGTACATTAAATTTCCCATAAAATGACATGTTCCAAAATTTTTACAGTTGAGTAACGGAAAATGGCAGAGTTTTTAAAACTTTTTCAGTGTTTTTTTCGATGAAAAATAGGTTTTTTTCGGAATTCTGAGTACGCCATCAAATCGGGCGTCTAATTTTAGATATAAGTCCCTTTGACACCAAATTTTTATCTATTCATTCTCCATCGAAATGAAAAACCATGATTTAACACTGGAACGCCCAACGTTTGTCCAACTTACACGGTCGCTCAAGCCTCCCAAAAAAGTTGGAACGGTAACTTCAACTCGCTGGTTCTCGAGTATAACTCAACCAATCGGGACGATTCCTGATTCCAATGATTTGTAAGAATGTTCAGATGATCCTAAAATTTTGTAGAACTTGATTTAAAGAAATCAGCAATTCTTTACGAAATCGGCTGATTTCGACCATTTTTATTTTTCGTATTTTTTTGATTTGGCTCAAACTTTGTGGGGGCCTTTCCTATGACCAAAGAAACTATTTTGTGTCATTGGTTTACCTATACAAGACTCCATACAATTTTGCCACCGAAAGTTTGATTTTAGTGAAATATTTGCAGTTTTTCGATTTTTATAAAAAAAAAGAAAACTTTCTATAAAATTGTCTAAGAGACATTGAAGATTGGATCTCTGGTTGCTGAGATACAGCGGCTTAAAAAAAGAAACAGGATAATTGAAGTTTTCTAAGTCTCACCCAAACATCCCTCCATTTTATAAGGTTAAAGCTGCCAGAAATAAAGAACTAACAACAACGACAACAATAACATTAGAGTAACTTACACAGTGCTAAAGTGTTCCCAAAAATTGTAATTTTTCAAAATAATTAAAGACCGAAAAATCTAGACTTACATTTAAAAAAGTCGAATGAAATCTTAAAATGCCGTTTTTACGTTGTCTGGACCGAAGAGCCTATGTCCAAAAACATTTTTATCGGATTTCTTGGTATCATATTCAAAAATGGCCTTTTTTACTCAAAAATGGGAGGTGTTCATTAACAGGATTCCGAAATATGATTTTTTAGAAAATAAAACTGTTGTTTTTTGGCACGCTGCGTGCAAAATCGAAAAGATAACGAAAACGGGAAAATTTACCTTTTTTAATGAAACTGCGATAACTTTATGATTTCAGCGATGACATTTCGAATCCCACGATTTTTTATCAAAAATAAGAAAAAAAATAGTTAACTTTGATTTAAGATAAAGAATCGAATGCAAACAAGGGTTTTGTAAATTTTCGTAGTTTTTATATTGATAAAAAAAAGAAACTAAATTCAACATTAAAGTATAGCTTTTCTATTAGGAAAATCAATTCAAGAGTATCGTATCATTAAAATCAATCTGCCTAGATCAAACTCGCTCAAGTTAGATTAAGCCACTAAACCATTAAACACCGCCATCCGCCTGTGAGCTTTCCTAGATCCTTATCCATTCTCCGAGCGCTCTAAACTGCGCCACTAAATTGATCCCGCGTTCACTTACCTGGGCGCGAACGAAAGTAATTGCATGCGGAAAGCCCATTAAATCCGAGGATTACAACAAGCTCATACCTTCTAACTGCTTTTTTTGTCCTTTCACATCTCTCTATTGCTCTTCCTCTCTCTATGTCTACACCTGTGTCGGTTGACTTTGTCCCAGTCCCAGGAGCAAGCGAGCGAGGGAGTGTGTTTGTGCTTGTGCTTATCCAAAGTGTGTCACAACAATGCGCGCAAGGATAATAATGACATTCTCTCCGGGGCCAGTCAGGCAGAATTGTTGCACACATCAGGAATTCTAGGAAGAAGAGAGAAGAGTGGAGGTGACGATAAAGGGGGTGGTGGAGAAGGTGTCCTTTGACGCCGTTGTCGTTGAGTATGTTTGTGAGTGTGTGTGTGGGCGACTGTGTGCATCATCTATTATTCATCATTTCCCGTCTCGTGTTCGGCTTTCACTGCATTTTTTGTACACCCACTTAATGTTAATGTATGTGTGACTGTGTGTGAGACCTTGCTCGGCCGTGCGCAAAAGTGACGTCGAAATTTGAGTTCATGATAAATTTAGCCCATTGTTTCATAAAAATATACATAAAAGTTGTATAGAATTAGAAAATTTTATTGAAGAATGCGTAAGGTTATCAAAAAAACTTTTAAATTTATATCAATATAAAGGCCCATAAACTAACGTCATGTTCTACTTTTTACCACTGTGAGATGTGACCTTTGCTCAAATTAAATGTTGCTGAAAACATTTTCTCGTTTAGCTGTGATTTACCGTGGGAATTGTTGAACCATATGCATTAGAATAACTGCTGCTACCACGTTGAACGCACATCACGTGGAAATGTGGCTTGAATTCACATAAGAGGTGGAAAATTCCTGTCAAGGGTCATTGAAACAAACTCGTGATGTTTAATATTTTATTTTTGAAATGATTATAATCCAATAATTATCCATATTGCGTGTTTAAAAAAACAGCAAAGCAAAATTCTGTAAATTGCATTGTATTATATTTTTATATACCGTAAACTGGGGTGACTTTGATAGCCCGGGGTGACATTGATAGAAATTTGATTTGGCCACTAATTTTTATACATCCAATGTAACAGTCTCAATTTTGCATATATGTTCGATAATAGGCTATCCCTTAATGCTTACATACTCAAAATTCTCAAAAATGTTTAGATATTAATTTGACGGGTATTTGAAAACCCTATCAAAGTCACCCCAGTTTACGGTATTTTGCCAATGAAAACGATTTTGAATCAGAAAACGTCGTATTCATTGGACAATTTTATACTAAGAGATAATAAATATTATTTGTTTCCGAAACATAATAAAAAATCTCCAAATTTACAGGCATTTTGAATAGAACAAATTTTAATATAAAATGTGGAAACTCTTTATTTATGCTTCGAATTTAGTTTTATATGCAATATGAATCGAAAACTTTATTAACAAAAACAGTTTATTTTTTTTGACAAAATTATGACTTTTCAACAATTTTACCTAAAGTTATTACGTGTTTAGTTAAAAAACTGATTAGCTTAGGTAACTAAGTATAAACATTGATTTTCATTCTTAAAACTATATCAGCAACCTTAGTGATGATAAATTTGACGTAAAAATTTGAAAACCTTAAGTTTGGTTTAAACAAAAAAAACTATGACTATCAAAGTCACCCCGGATTGAAAAAAAAATACAATTTTCAACGCAATAAATTTTTGAAACACTATTAAACTTTTTTTTCCAAAAATAATGCATGGTGGACTAATGTAGCCTACACCAGTACATGTTTCAAAAATAATTATCTTGAGACAAACCTTACCGATTGGAAAATATTCCAAAAATAAATTGAAAACATATCAATGTCAGTTCTGTTTACGGTACTTTTATGTGAACAGTAGAAGTACCGTTGTTTTTCATTATTTAGAATTAAAAAATACACAAATATAGTCGAAAAAATATTTGTTTACGAATATTTTTTTGCCGTGCGGAACATCGAGATTTCACGGAAATCCTCAATATTTTTAAACGAGTTCAAACATACCAAAAGTGTTTTTCAAAATTTACCTCCAAAATTCCAGAACTTCACAAAATAACTACAATCTATATATATAAAAAATTTCGATGGTTTTGTTCGAACGCGAATCAATTCAACACGGAATATCGGATCGAGGTGCTCTTTGTTGTGTTGGGTTCGTATAAGTCCAAGGAAGGTTCTTACGCCAAAAAGTTACAACTTTGGCCACTCTGGAACCGATTCCGGAATATCTGCGTAAAGTTACGTAAAATCAATTTTTGATCACAGGAGGCTGAATAGGCAAAAAAGTGAAAAACGTCAACAAACGAAAAAAAGGCAGAACGAAGTTTGTCGGGTAAGGCTTGTTTCCTATAATATTACATACAAATTTCTTAAAATTCCCGAAAAATTACACACAAAGTTCCACAAGTTCTTCCAGAAACCTACAACTTTCCACAAAACTCACAGCAAAATTTCCAAAAGTTTCCACTAATTCACACTTAAATTCCGATAAGTTCACACGAATTTCCACTTGCTTACACAATACATATTTCGGAAATTTGGTTCGTAATTTTCCACAAATTCCTTTATACTCCCACAAGTTAACATTAGGAATATTTCTCTCAAACTCCTAAAAATTCATAAACAAGTATCTGAAATTCCAATAAATTTTCACTGGTTTTTAAAAGTTTATTCAAGTTTCCACAAATTCCTACACATTCTTCATGTTTTAGCAAATTTCTACAAATTCCTTCAAATTAAAGTAAATTAACAGATAACTTCCCACAAATTAACTCACTTCTTTTAAATTCCATTTATAGTTCACAAATTTCCACAAGTTTTCAATTACTCTAATTACTAACAGTTCTTACAGTTTTCAAAAAAAAAAAAGAATACAAACAACTTTTCTAAAATTCCCACAAATTGTACCACATAATCCTAAAATACCCTAAAACTAAAATAACATGTCCACAAGTTCCCACAAATTAACATAGAAAGTTCCACAAGTTCTCAAAAAGTCTTACACGCAATCACAAATTTTCACAAAGTACCACCAATTCCTCTACACCCCAACAAATTCCAATTCTTGAAAATTTCATCAATTTCTCTCAAAATCCCAACAATTCACTCACATTCTTACAATTTCTATCAAAATTTCTTAATTGTCACAAATTTACAGACAATTTCGCATATTCTCACAATTTTCATCGAAATAAACAAATTTCAAACTAGTTCACTCACAAATTTCAACAAATTACACAAGTTTTCACAAAATTTCATTTAATTTCCACTAATTCTAAAAAGTTTTCAAAATCAGATCTATCACTCCATGCTTATTTTGAATTATCTGCAATCGGTTATTGTGTTTTATTTAAATATTTTAAATATTTTAAAAAAACATTTGGAATTTTTTGTGTCGACGACAAGCCAATTGAAAAAATAAGAGTCCTTAATTTCATAAGTTGATTTTTTTGTCAAAGAACAGCTAATCTTAAAAATAAAATAACCAGCAATTTTAAAATACTCCTCGACTATAGAAATAGATTTCAAAATCTGCTAGTTTGACATGCAAAGTTATTTTGAAACAAAATGTGTTTTGCTTAATATGTATTTCACTTCTATCCCTCTTTCAGCATGGGCGCCACCCTGCACGGCCACGGCCACAGCCACGGTGGATCCACGAGTCCCAACAGCAGCCACCAGCACTCTCACGGCGGCGGTGGCGGCGGCCACTCCGAGGAAAACATCAACGTGCGGGCGGCGTTCGTGCATGTGCTGAGCGATTTCGTGCAGAGCTTGGGCGTGTTCATAGCTGCCCTGGTGATCTACTTCAAGCCCGAGTGGAGCATCATCGATCCGATCTGTACGTTTATGTTCTCGATCCTGGTGCTGGCCACGACGATCGCCATCATGAAGGACGCCCTGCTGGTAGGTTGGCCCTTTCCGCTTTCCCAAAGAAAAACACTAAAATTTAAACAAAATTGCTCCAATTAAATGTGATGCAAGATGAGTAACTTTCAAAATTCTGCCTCATCCCAATCAAAATCCCATAATTTTCCACCTTCCATAAAATTGGCACGGGGTAAGCGCAATAGTTGGAAACGGTTCAATTTCGGGTTAATTTTGGCGAAAAAGTGATAGCACCTTTTTTTTGGGTTCCCCCTCCTTTCTTAAGTACACATATTTTGCGCCCTGCTGGGTCTTACTTTGGAATTCCGTTATCACTTAATTTCGAACCCATATCTGGCGGTATCATTGCCGTCATAATCTTGGCGCGTTCAATGAGCCAACGATCGTTGCCTGAAGCCTGTACGTACCGTAAAGTGTGGAGGAAAATTTAAAATTCTCTTCCTAGGAGGATGAGGGGGAAGAGGGTAATGGAGTTGGAAAATAAAAAGGGATACTCGTCCGTTACATGTTTCCTGGTACGAAAGTGTACTTAAAAGAATGGATGAAAAGTGAGCTGCTTATTATAAAATGGAAATGGTGAGAAAAAATTGGTCAAAACTTTATGAAACATTTCAATATTTAAAAAAAAGTGTGCTGAAGCCAAGCTAATTTTTTGCTCACTTAATGTAATCTTGAACTATTTTTTACAATTTTATAACATAAAATCCAACAAGTCCTTCAAGACACGGTGCCGTCGCGCGACGCCAAATGAATATTGTATTTCAATTTGAAACGCTTAAGGTAATGGGCCTGGGTAGAGGTACTTCTAAAGATGGCCAGCCGACTGACGGTTCTGAAGATTCGGCTGGAAAAAACGAAAGAAGAAATATTCAACGCAAGAGGCCTGCTGCTCTTCTTTTTTATGCTTGAAGGGCCATTTGGCTGGTTGGGTTCGTTCGTCGTTTTTGGGGTCGCTTCCGGCAGCCAGAATGCCTCTTAATTCAGATTAAGGAGTTAACTCTTCTTGTCTAAATTTGTATTATTTTTGTATTATTCATCTATGAAATTACAAATTGGTTTTAAAATTTCTGCAAGTGTGCGCTATTTTATTGTAAAACAATCGTGAGGAAATGTTATTATTTGGGAAACTATCTTTGTATTTTTGCCTTCCTCACTGGGGGGTGTTGGTTCTTAATATTTCCAAAAAAAAGGTCCATGTGGTTTATGGATGGCCCTTTCCAGATTTTTGACCATCATAAACTTTGGCACAAAAAATGTATTTTTTCATCTCCTCAAGCATATAACTATGGATGTGCGACAAAAGGTTTTTTTGACAAAGAACTTTGTCCTAAGGGCTCTATTCTGGTGAGGTGTCAATCCAGAAAAACGAAAAATGTCGCGCGTTACGAAAATGTTGCATGCTTGGTACTGCGGAAGGGGTCTGCAACGAATGAAATGTGGCAACAATGGTGCAACATTCTCGCGTGACAGTTCCAAGAAAGCAGGAGACGAGGCAAAATTTGCACCATGTTGCCACATTTCATGCGGACTATATAAGCTAACAGATAGCCTCTGAACAATTTAGTTTTGACCGAAAATCCGTCAGAGACGGATCGACGGTGGTAATTTTATTGCTCACACACACATCAAAAAATCAAACCATCCACATTAACGACCCCCGGGTCTTTTGTGGTCTCTACTGCAAGTTTCTGCTCGAACCTAGGAGTCCGAAGGCTTGAATGAGGAGAGCACCCAAACCTCTTTATACTCCAAGGAACCTTCCACCCCAGTGTTTGGACAGACGACCTTCGGATTGCGAGTCCAACCGCCGCCAGCGATTCCACCGGAGTAGGCTTGGTTTGGTGTGTTGTTTGTACTTATGGCATGGAGACGACTCCTACACCTGGAATGACTTAACGGCCTAACAACCAAGGCCGGGACCGACATTTTACTTCCTCATCCGATGGAAGGTTGGAGCAGATGGGAATCGAACCCAGAATCATCCGCTTACAAAGCGGACAGCGTAACCATTCGGCCACGCACTGCCACTCACACATGCTCACACACACATACACACATTGAAAGACACAGGTTGTGCACCAACTTGGGAGGAATTCTGTTCTAACGAAGATTGGGGGGACATTTATCGAACCATACGACTTGGGGCAATATGGGTATCAAAATTCATGGTTTTTGATACTGGTAATGAAAATGGCCATTTTGACAGGATTGGCCACACCCGGAGTGGTCATGGCCCTGAGGGAAGGTTCTACCGGGGGGACATTTATCGAACCATACGACTTGGGGCAATATGGGTATCAAAATTCATGGTTTTTGATACTGGTAATGAAAATGGCCATTTTGACAGGATTGGCCACACCCGAGGTGGTCATGGCCCTGAGGGAAGGTTCTACCGGGGGGACATTTATCGAACCATACGGTTTTGGCAACATGGTTTTTGGGACTGGACATGAAAATTGCCATTTCGATAGTGGTTGTAAAGTCCATGATTTCCGGATGCAGCTCTATCGCTGCCGTTATTTTCTGGGAAGGGGGGGGGGATGTTTTGGCAATTTATATCCATAGAGGTGCCATTGATTAAATACATTTTATTAGAATTAATTATTCAGGATTAAATAAATAGGCAAAGAATTAAAAAATATAAATAAAAATAGTATGATTTTTAGAGTTTTGTACAAAGTTCTTTGTCATATTGGTCATGTAGAACATAACCACCTGCACCTTTTTTTTTCATAAGATTATTTTTATTAGGTCCTTTTTGGTACTGGGACCTGGTTAGGATTTCCAAAAAAGTGTCCACGTGGTTTATGGATGGTCCCTTACTTTTTCCAATAATATTGCGAGTTATCCCATTTTTTCTCACATGACTGCAAAAGAAATTTTGAGAGATTTTGCATAAAAAAAAACTGACTATTTTTGATTGGGCGTCATCCATAAAGTATGTCACGCAAAAATCGTCCAAAATTAACCCCCCTCCCCCCTATGTCACACTTTGTCACATTAGGTTGAACCCCCCCTCAAAAAGTACGTCACTTTTTGCCAGACCCCCCCCCCCCTTGTTTTCAATGAGATTTTTTTATAGTTTTTACATCTTTAAACTCTCATGATTTTGTTTTTTTTTGGAAATTTTAATATGAAAAAAAAAGTTAAATTATACTTATTATTCATTGTTTAGAATAAACATTGCGATATAAAAAAAACAGTTTTGTATCTTTTAAAAATTAGAAGACCTGGTACATTCAATTATTAAATAATCTTGAAAAAAATATTCACAGTTTTGTATCTAATAAGTTCAAACCATTTATAGCATGAATACAAAGAGACGAGTTGTTCCTTTTAATTCCGCTATATATTTTTAATATCTTGACAGATACGTATTTCGTCTACTACTTGCAGACTTCATCAGTGTTCTGTTCTCGTTCAGTCGAGTTCAGTCAGTGTTTGTTCTCGTTCAGTCGAGAACAGAACACTGATGAAGTCTGCAAGTAGTAGACGAAATACGTATCTGTCAAGATATTAAAAATATATAGCGGAATTAAAAGGAACAACTCGTCTCTTTGTATTCATAGTAATGCATTCTGCTAAAATGCTCAACCAAACCACATTTATAGCAGTATTCTGATGAAAACCCTGCTTTCAAAGCATTTATTTTTATCATGCAAGAATTTGCAAAATATTGAAGCTGAAAAGAAATGTGACTATATATAATGAATTATTATGTTATACCGTTATCAGGAGTGACATTGTGTCATACAAAAATGCAGAAATTTATATGACCCAATCTCACCCCCCAGACCCAATGTCACCCTGATGACGGTACTTCTAAATAATAGTAAGCAAAAAATTTTAGAAAAGATAATTTAATTTAATTGAGTACATTTCAAATTAATATTATGCAATCATAAAAAACCTAGCGTGACGTCACAATCTCGAAAACCCCCTCTCCCCCCTTCGTCACATCTTGTAACACCTTCGGCAACCCCCCCCCTTCCCCCCTAAGAGCGTACGTACTTTATGGATGACGCCTTTTGTTAATTTTTTTGCGTTTTTTATTCTTTCAAACATAAGCATTTTTTTAAATAAAAATTCCAACTTTAAAATTATTTTGTAAGTTTATCTTGATTGTCGCACTTTTTAAATATGCTGTGAGTTTTTAAATTCTTGAAAAACATACTATTCCGTGTTTCCATTCCAACATGACCTGTTTTTTAAGGAAAGTTTGACCTCTAAAATATTTAATTTTAAGTTTTTGTCTTCACCAGCACATTTTCAAAAATGACTCAATTCAACATTTTAATTTTCTTTTAAAAAAATCTATCAAATTGAAATGAAATAACGAGGTGAAATTAACCAAAAATCAATGAAAACACTTTTATAGCTGTTTTCCAGTATGGATATAGGCTCATTTTAAAGTTTTTTTTTATAAAAAAATATAAAAAAATCGATTTTTTTCAATTCGCCGTCTTATCAAGTCGACCTATTGTCCACTTTCGACTATTTGACCATTCGACCTTTTGGCATTCGACAGTCCAAGTCATAACCTTGAACTTTTCCGGAGTCACGAAATCGATCAGAAAACCTTTCTCAAGATACAGATTTTTGCCCATTTTGTATGGACCTGCACAATTGTGGTGAGCACTGTATGGAACAAACTGATGATGCAGGAAAGCAAAAAGACTAACGGAATTTTCTCCAAAATTAATAAATACAAAGAGAAGTTGAACAAACAGTTTGTAGAATCAAATTGAAAATCATTACAAAACACTAAATTATTATCATTAATATAAAATCATGAAACCTTAATTCCTCTTAAAGTTTTAATTCAGCATACACCTACCCCTTAATTCCCTCACGTGTAAAAGCTCCTCCCTCCGGCCACCGAAACATGTCGGAATTTTTATGCGCGTATCTTTTTTGCCCCACTCACGCTCTCGCATCCACTTTTACCCAGTTTTTATTTTTATTGCTCCTGATCCGATTTCGGGGTGGCTTCGCTTCCTTTTTCCCTCCTTCTAGGTATAGTTTTCTTATTTTCCCTCCTTCTTCTTTTTTTTCGCAGGTCCTGATGGAGGGTACACCCAAGTATCTCGATTACACCGAAGTTATGGGAACGTTCCTCCAGATCGGCGGTGTCGTACGGGTACATAATTTAAGGATATGGGCACTCAGCATCAACAAGATTGCGCTGTCGGCTCATTTGGCTGTCGGTGAGTATATTTGCATGTCGTTTCGCCGCGCGCTCTGTGCTTCCGACTTCCGTTTTTTGGGCTTTTTTTTTTGTTTGGGTCGAGGGGTTGGTTCTGTAAATGTATATTTGGAGGGTTTCGAACGTGGTGCCTACCAAGTTGGAGGGTTCGTAGGATTTTATTCGGTCGAATTGGGTCGCAATTTATGGAGGTCTTGGGTTGACTCGTACCAACTCAAGAGTGGTCTATACTAAAAATCGTGATTTGAAGATGATATTGTTTTTGGCTAACAAATTGACGATTTCGGGAAATGCTGAAAATCGGGTAGATTTGAGATTAACGCCTTTTGGTAGATTTAAAGAACTTTGGAACACGCTTTCCACTGAAAGCGATCGAAAATCTTAACAAGAATACAAATTTTCCTCCTTCCAGGTGTAACTGTTCAAAGCTCTTTCAAAGAAAACTCTATCAAAAAGCTTAACTCCTTACAGTGACTGATTTAATTTTTCTCACCTCTCTTTTCCCCCCAAACAGCGCCCAACACCAACACCGAGTCGGTGCTCCAGGAGGCGACGCGCACCGTTCATGCAAAGTACGACTTTTTCGAAACCACACTACAAATCGAGGAGTTCCAGCCCGACATGGAGGATTGCAATCAGTGTTCGAATCCAATTTGATCCGAACGGGGGTTGAACTCCCTGGAAGAAGGCAGCAGCACAATTGGAGCGATAGCGAATTGTAGAGCAATTGGTGATGTAGGAGAGGAGGGGGTTCGGTATTGTTAACTTGGAAAAGGTTTGTTAAATTTCTGCAAAATTATGTTAATAAACAGTAGATTGTTCTGTTTGTCAAAATTTTGTTTGTTGTTATTTATCTTGAGAATTTCTTTTTTGTTATTGGAAAAATGCTATGCTTTTTTAATTGTTTTCCTTCATTTATTTTAATAGCCAAGTCGAACACAAACTTTATTTTTCCATAATATTTTTTTTTCACTGAAGCCATTTTATAATATTTTTTTTCAATATCTTCAATTTTTACTTGATCGATCGATTAATTGCATAACGTTCACCTTCATGTAAACCTATCGACTCAGAAATGAAAACTGACCAAATTATGTGTGTGATAAAAATTCTTACTCAGATTACTCATTCTCTATTAGTTTTTTGAAGGTATAGTTCAAAGTTATGTATAGTTAAAAACAAGCGCTCAAAGATCAGAAACCACTCACTCATCGCCGAACGATTCATTGCCAACTGGAGCGCGCAACCATTCGCGAGCGAACACGACTCGCAAGCTGCCAGCGTCTTGGTCAATTGCTTCACAAAGCGAAACAAATACTCCGTGAATTTCTTTGCTTACTCCGTCCGTCGACCACAGTCACAAACGAATGTGTTCAGAGATGAGAGTCTACTAAAATACTAGTGCGGTGCTAAGTTGGCCTGTTCAACCACAATTTGTCATAAATTTTTATTTGACATGGTGGAATTGCTTTCCAATGCGTCAAATATTTTTGATAACATTGATTTTTAGCAGTTCAATAAATGATAAAAACAAAGCTTATCACAGCCTATTTTGAGTCAGCTTTAAGCGACAAAGCTCAATCAGCCTCTCTGAGCCATTCGCTATCCGATTCGAGTGAGAGGGAGAGCAAAAAAGAGTAATTCAGTAGCGATTGGTGTGGAAAGGACAAACTATAGGAAATGGTCAGAGCAGTTTTGCGTTGCATTTGATTTGTGCTCACGAGTAAATCAGTATTTTGGAGCAAAAATAATTAGAAAATAACTTTAAAAAACTGGTTTTGATTTGTTTAAAATTAAATTTGATTAAATACCCTATACATCATAAACTCCTTTAAAACATTCAGATTTTATTTGTCGTTGCAAGTATCTTAAAGTATAATTTCCTTAACACACAAAAAAAAACACACACAAAAACAATGAGGCATGAAAAAAGTAATTGAGGTGAAATTTGGATGCAAAAAAAATATTTGCGTTGTTGTGTACCTTTGCTCAAAAAATTTACAAAATATTTTAAGGTTATTTTAAAAACGCAAAAATTCAGACAGTGTAGAGAAATATTCATTGAATAGTTTTCAATTCGATTTTCTTTGATTTTTGAAGTTTATGAAAAAATATAGTAATAATCCCTGATTTTTTGTACCATTTTGTGATCTTTTTTAATGTTTCAAAATATTTGCAGCAATCTTCATTTGAGGTATGATCAACTTGCTTTCTTAAAAAAAATAAAACAATTTTCATGATGTTCCTCAAGAAAAGACAGTAAAAACTGAAAACTGAAAACTGAAATTGAGTGCCTTCTGTACATTTTTAGACATCAATCTAATTTTTTCCATACAGACATTTCAAATTTTTACATTTGTTTCTTCTTATGTGCTAAGTTAATTCACCGTTCATAACATTCATAAATATTGAAAAATGTTGGTTTTCGATAATAGTGTTGAAAAGTTCAACTTTTCAGCACCCATTGGATTTTTATTAATAAGCTTTCTGAGTGTAATTTTATGTCAAACATCCATGTGTTAAATAATTTCAACGTTCAAAACAAAAAAATATTTTGAAAAATGTTACTTTTCGATACTAGTGACGAAAAGTTAAACTTTTCAGCACTGGTAATGAAATAGTAGTTTATGCAACAAGTTGCAAAAAGAGGATTTTTTCAGCACGAGTCGTACATTTATCCAACGAGGTTCACCGAGTTGGATAAATACGACGAGTGCTGAAAAAATCAAGTTTTGCAACGAGTTCCATACAACATTTTTTGCAATTTCGAAAAACACCCATTGAGTGAAATTTTAAGTCGAATTTTCATGTATTCTGTCAATAAATCGTTTAAATCAAAAAAAGTGGAAAAGTGTTACTTTTCGAGTCGCGTGGTGTTCGTTTGATCGTTCGGAGGTGTGAATCGGCGCACGAGAATCCGCGAGAAAGTGATAGAAAGTTCTCGAAATCATTGAAAAAGGGGTCGCGGTGTGGCCAGAGAAGTTGGGGCATCAGTCGCGTGGTGCTCGTTTGATCGATCGGAGGTGTGAATCGGCGCGCGAGAATCCGCGAGAAAGTGATAGAAAGTTCTCGAAATCATTGAAAAAAGGGGTCGCGGTGTGGTCAGAGACGTTGGACGGAGTGTGGATCGACGCGTAAGAACCCGCGAGACGTAGTGGAAATTTCGTGAATTCATTGGAATAGAGATTCGCGTCGTTGTTTGTGAGATTAATTTCTGCCTACGAGCCGGTTGTTTGCGCTCTTGTCGGGAAAAAATCGTGAAGTTTTTTTATTGAGCAGCACTATTTGAAATTTTCGTGATATTATAGTATGAACTGCACGTCGCCGAACAAAACGTTAATTATAATTACATTTCGTTCTGAAAGCCCTTCCCATAGCATCGCTGCTCGGATGGCACGCCGGCGGTAAGAAGTTAAAGAAATACGCGATTGAGGAATTGATAAGTCTTTCTCATGGCGTCGCAGCTCGGAATGCAACTATAATGTTTCACTTTCTGGTCATATCATCTTCCAATCATGAATCCTGATCTATTTTAAATTGTACGTCATCGAATAATACGGCAATTCAAATTTCATTTCGGTTTTTAAATTGTACGTCACCGAATAATACGTCAATTCAAATTTCAATTCGGTTTGAAAGCCCTTCCCAAAGCATCGTTGCTCGGATGGCACGCCGGCGGTAAGAAGTAAAAATACGCGATTGATAAGTCCTTCTCATAGCGTCGTAGCTCGGAAGGCAACGATTGTTTCACTTTCTGGTCATATCATCTACCAAGATGAATCCTGACCTTCCCTTTCCTTACCCTACTAACACAATTCCCCCACTTCCCGTGATGCTTGAAGGAGATGCTGTGGATTCAACGGTCTCATGCGGTGTCAACAGGTATAGAGCGACAAACTCTGTGTCTGATGAGTCTGGAACTTCAACTATCGGACTAACATTCCTACCTTTGTTGAACTGCATCTCCTTGGGGGGGGCGCCGGTATTGACTTAAAGCAGAGATCTTCAGGGGTTATACAGTGAGGATGATTAGCTCCCACTATTCATCTGTTGGTTCATTGTGTAACTTCAGCTGATCCGTCAATAACGGAGTAGCAGCTCATTGGCAGTCAACCATGCTCATGCTCATGCTCATGCAAAAGTGGAAAAGTGTTACTTTTCGAAACAAGTGCTGAAAAGTTCAACTTTTCAGCACCCGTTTCAGTGCTGAAAAGTAGAACTTTTCAGCATTTATTTTGAAAAGTGTTGCTATTCGATTCTGTTATTTTTGGTACAGAAAAGTAGGCTATTTCGTCGTTCAAGAATGACAGGAAAAGTAAGTAGTTTCACGACGGAATTGCAAAAAGTACTTTTCAGAACTGTTATTTTTAGCAATGAAAAGCATTTAGACTGTTTTAGAATCACGTTTCGATTTTGTTTTGGAGATTGACACTTTTCTTGACGACAAAATTTATAATCATTTATTCGGAGAAACAAACGTTTCACTTAAAAAAATCTATACTACTTTCCGGAATTGCTAAACATATCCAACTCGTTGCATAACTTTTTTTTTCAGCACTCTCCTTATTTGCCCAACTCGGTAGTTCTCTTTGAATAAATGTACGACTAGTGCTGAAATAATTTTCTTTTTGCAACTTTTTGCATAAACCACTATTAACACTCCAATATCCAAGGCATGGTTAAAGTTGAAAATTGTTTAGTAAATTTTAATAGTGAAAAATTATAGTTTTGAATGAAGTTCGACTTATTTTAGTGCGCTTACTTTCGCATTCCAAAATGATCTTTTATTTTAAGCTTTTCCTGTGAATTTGGATCCATTTCCGCTCGCAAAAAAATTAAGATATTTTTTCCTAGTCCTCTTTTTTCTAATACTTTAAAATTCCCCTCTATCTTATCTTGCCAATCGTAGGTGTACGTCCGTGGTGAAAGTGACATTTTTTCAGAACCGAGAAAAAAACTCCCCGCTCTGGAAAAAGGGTAAGGTAAGTCGGCTTATTGGGTAAAAGTGAAATCAAGTGAGTACGTGGAATCTAAAAATGCGGAAAACTAGGTAAAGGGAACGTCTTCTACCGAACCGGTGTGACTGCCGCGCCACGATGGCTGCCGTGTGGTATCTGTAGTGGTAGGATAGAGGTAAAAATCATCATAAACTTATTTGTATTCAGATGATACGAGGGCAGTAATGAAAGATGAAAAATCCAGCTACGCCTGGAAAAGCTCAGCCTGGTAGAGGGCAAATAAAAGCTAAACATGTGGAAATTGAGAAAGGAAACAAGAAATGAAAGAAATTGTATGGTGCTTGAATATTTATGAGAAAAGCCGAGGGAAAAATGAGAAAATGGGAGAGAGGGGGGGAAATTGGCGTGGAAATTTAGATATCTGGTTGCCTTTCGTCGACTGACTTTTGAAATGTGTTTGAGCGTTTGTGTGTCAGTGTGGAACTAGGGAGAAAAAAAAAGCTCTGATATCGTTGTTTGATTTGCTTTTGTTTTTCCGACCTTGCGGTCGGGAAAATTGGGTCTCTGCAGCATCCCCGTAATGTTTTCCGAGAGGGAGCCAAATTAATTCCGCAAACCATGTGAATGTTATTTCCTTCGAAGAATTTTTGATTTCCGGCACGCTGGATGAAAGGGACCGGAAAAAAGCTCTTGTGAGATGTGATAACATCGGATATTTTATTAAATTTACGACGGAGACGTGGTGAAACATCAAATTGGCATCAAATTGATAAACTGGATTTCATCAATCTTGTGCAAAACTTTTTACAACCTAAAGTCCCAAAATAATGTTCCTTGCCACAAAGAACTGCACACCTCCTCCACCCTCTTTTGTCGATTAAAATCCCCCGTCGATCACATGTTAACAAAGTTTATGGAAAAATAAATTAATTTTGAGTGCAGCACTTCCTCTCCCTCCACAAAGACTGCAAAAATCGAAAATCAGGTCACCACCTGCGAGTTGAGCCGCGTGACTTGAGGTGTCGAAAAACGCTTCTTGGGACGCGGGAAGGTGGCAAGTGCACGTGGCACGGTGTGGCGCAAACGAGAAGGAAAAACTTTCGTCGGAGTTTTTCCCGAACAGTAGGCGAACAAGGCGGAACAAGAGGGTCGGGTCATCAACGGTTGTGTCGCCTGCAGCGGGCGTCGATGTCGTCGGGCGTCGGACGATCGTCATCGAGGCTCTCAGTTGAAACACTATCCACTTTTCGGTGAAGTTTTCTGAGAGGGGGGTGGACCGTGAAATATAGTGAATTTGGATTTTCATATTATTTTAAAGTTGAAACGGTTTAAATCATAATTTCATAATACATACAATTATCTTACTCTGATTAAATTTGAAAAAAAAATTTGACGTTTAGAGCACTTAAAAAAACAGTTTCAGTTAATGATGTTTGTGTTTTTTTAGGTGATTTACTCCATCCTGCATTTTTCGTGAGTCTTTCTGTAACATCTTAGGCTAACTTCACAAAAATGTTGAACGAAGAAAAATCGTGGGCCCCCCTCAAAAAAAGTCAAATTTTTAAACATAAAAATCAAAAAATCTAAAAAAAGTGGATTGTTTTCTTCTTTCAGTGTATTTTTTCGGAAAGCCCGTCTAATTTCCTACAAGTTTGCCTTTGAACACTTTTTGATACGATGCAACGGCTTTGAGATACAGAAACATTGAAATTACGAAATACAAAAATATCTAAAACACTTACGCCCTTCTCAAATGTCATTATCGAGTGAAACTGGCTCCATATACACAAAAATGGCTTATATGAGCGTAGGATAACATGTCTACAAAGTCTCATTGAAATCGGAGAAGGTTTGGTACAACCGATTCCCGTATTTGGCATAAAATTGCTCATATTGCTCAGACTCGATAATCCGATGGTTTGTATGGGATAATCAAATCACGAACAAATTGTTTTTCGTATTTTTTAAGTCTCTTGGTTTTACATGAAATTCGAGTTCTGCGACCTCACCAAATTTGAATAATTAATTGCCTGTTAAATAAATAACAAAATGTATTTTTCAATATTTCGTCATCGCCATTTTGGCCGCCATTTTGGCCGCCATCTTGGATTCAAAAATTCCATGTCACTTTAGAGTGGATTACTGCCCCTGATCGCATAAATGTCCCATATGCATTTTCATCGATTTCGAGTTATTGATGCAGTTTTGTTCAAAATTATGTGCTCTTTCAAAAGAGCCTATAACATCCAGTACTTTGCTCTAGAAATCAGGATAAAATCCAGTTTTTTCGCGAAAACTTAACACGTAGCCTTATGTATGGGACAAACTTCATACGCATTTTTCTCAGCTTGCTGTTTTTGCATATGGGACATTTATGCGAACATGGGCAGATTATTGGTCATACTTGATCAAAAATAAGATAAGAAATTTGTTCTTACGTGATTCGACTTTTCGATGATTTGATTTTCCGAAAATTTGATTATTCGAAGTGTTTTTTTTCCAAGGGCTTCGGATAATCGAGTCTGGACTGTATTAATGGTTGTTTCCGTAAAGCCTATCTTTTCGATTTTTAAAAATGAAATGCTAATGTAGAGTATTTGTCCCTATTTTGGGTCTACTAAACAGAACGCACTTTAAATTTGGTGAACTCTCAAAGGCGACTATAGGCATCCTAGCTTTTTTAAAAGAACAAGTTGGTTTTTCAATGCTAATGCTCGTACTTAATCACATTTTTGATTAAAAAAATTACCTTATATCGCTGTATAAACCCGGAAAAATAAAGCATTTTATTTTATTTTTGACATACCTTCTGATAGATTTAAAATCGAAGCACGTGGCGAACATTTTTGAAGTACGGTTCAGACCCAGCTCGTACAGTACAGCCCCAAAAATTCGGTCGACAAACATGCCAAATCATGGTGATATTTTAAGCCACAAATCAACATTAGAAGATTTATTTCACTTGGATTAGTGTATAATTAGCATCGGCATAATTTATATCATTCATGTATGAATTTTAAACATAATTAAACATTTTTTGCATTGTTTGCACAATAAATTCGTAATATGCGAGGAAGACTGTAACATGTAAAAGGTGCGCACACTTTGTAACAGATTGGAGAAGTGTCAAATGGACAGTAAACACACCTCGAGCATGGGTAAATAACAAGGGAAATGCGTATTAACATCTTTCTCTGGTATTAATACATAATTTTGGTATTCTTGGTAAAAATTGTGTTAAAAATTATACAATAGTTAAATTTGGTATCAAACCAACATGGTCCCAAAATTAAGCTTAAGTTGCCGATATTATTGCCACAACGATAAATCTGTTTTTTTTTCTGAGTACGATGACCCTTTGTACGACAGCAAAAAGTTTAACATGGGTTTTGAAATCAATTTTGAAAAATTTACTTCGCCGCGCTTCTTGACAGAAAAGGTCCTACTTGACAGCTCGTTCAAAGGGACGATAGTTGATCCATCGTAATTATTTTATTTTTTATTGAAATGTAAAAAAAATACTAGAAATTGTGTGCTGGTTTTGTGGAGCTTTAGGACCCTATTTAAGGTATTGATTAGATATTGAAAAATTTCAAAATATCGTCAGCTCTGTGCTATCTTGTGCCAACGACCATTTAGTACTATTCGAGAAAATCGATTTTTAAAGTTTGATGACAAATATTTTCAAAACTATGAATGGTGGAGCCAAATCTTTTGAAGCAATCGGTTCGTATACTATCGCTTAACAAACGCTCTAAGTTTCAACTGATTTGGTTACAAAAGTTAAAAGATACAGTAAATTATGTAAACAAAAATCCGAAAAACACGTTTCACATGTGTGTTTCGAAAGTAAAATTGTACTACGTGTCACAAGTGTGCACAGAATTCCCATACAAACTAAAAAAGGATTAAATCAATAGTTTAACCGACTTAATCAGTATATTTTTGAAAACAAAAAATTGCATTGCCTTTGGAAAGTGTGTGTCAACATAAATATGTGAAAAACAAGAAAAAATTTCCACATTTTCCAACAACATGTCGACGTCGTCGTGCTATCATGTCGCTCCCGCCATTTCAACGTTCCGAGAAAACGCGTTTTAATGTTTGACCTTGAATAAACAAAAACTACGCAATGTAAACAATAACAAACACGTTTTGTTTGGTTGACCATTCTGTGCATTGTCCCGAAGTTTGGTTGTATTTGGTTGCTGGAGTCCCGAGTTATAATTACAAATGTTTACGGTAGTCTGACTTGTACGTGCGTCAAACGCATTCTGACCTGAAATCCCTTTGGCCAATTGTCACACTTACATCGATTTTCAGGGAGTGACAAGATAGCACGACAAGATTGAAACTACTTTCATATGTAAAGTGACAAAAATGCACGGAGTTTTTTCGGTTTTGGTGAATATCTCAGGAATGAAATCGAATTTTGGGGATCTGTGAAGGTCAAAAGGTGAGGCATTGTGAGCTGCACAAAATGGCGTTCTTAACTCAATTTGGCCCAAAATGCACGTACGACAAGTTAGCACGATGGCGACGATGTATGACGTGTCACAAGTGTGCACGATCATTTTGATGATAAATTGGTCTATGTCACAAGTGTGTATTGCGATATCCGGGAAACGGAAGCGAGTTTCCTAAATCGGGTTAAAGCATCTTGTAGTGTTTGTTAAGTGTAGCTAAACGTCATCATTAACTCATTTTCGACCAAAATGGTCTATGTCACAAGATAGCACACAGCTGACGATATGTCAATGATCGTATTCCACATTTTTTTTTATTTTGTTGGTATTACAGAATTTTATCAAATTTCTCTGAAACTATGGGCAAATTTTGACCAATTTTGACAAGTTTTGATTTTGTGCTAAAATGATGTCTCGGAGCGAATGCTTTCATTGAAAACCGAAAATTTTAAACTTGATTTTGTAAATTATTGAAAAATGAAAAATGACTGAAATTTCAAACAAAAAACCCATACCCAGAAATTTAAAAGTTGATTTTTTATATACTGATGTACCCACATGTAAAATAATTATATTTTTTCTAAGCCGAATGCTTTTATTAACGAGTCAATTGATCGTTTTAATTGATTTGTTTGGTGAACTTGAATACAGGTTCATTTTAGAAAAATATATTTTTCAATCTTTTTTTATTTAATGTGCTTTTCGAATATGCAATTACCTAGATATTCGTTTTTATCATTCAGTACAAATTTTTCATTTAAAAAATTTCCTGGTTTTTGTAATATTGTGTGTAACTTTTTGTGAAAAAGTAACAACTGAATCACTTTTCCACAAAAAGTTACACACAAAGAATGCGCTTGAGACAAGAAAAACATAAAATTGTGGTAAATCTTAAGAGATACCCTCTGGTTCGATTATTTAGGTAAAATTAAGAAACTGTGCCAATTTTGAGCCAAACCGGTTCAGTTAAGGATAAATATTGAGGAAAAGCAAAATAAAATTAAAATTCCACCAAATGTGTCCAATTATTGTAAATTGGAGATTCTTATGTAATTTTTTTTTAAATTTTGCGTTGTCATAAACGATCCGAGTTTATCAAACTTACTTATTTTTGCCAATGAAATCCAATCAGGGAGTATCGCAGCAGTCGATTTTTTATTGTCACCCTAACTTGCAACCAACTGAAAACTATTTAAAATGCAATTATCTCCATGATTATCATAATGGAACCATTGTCCAATGTACAGTACTGCAGAAAGTTGTTCCAGCAAAAAAAAAACCTTCAAAACTTAGATTTTCAGAAAAACGAATGATTGTTAGACAACTGTATATTGCTCTTTTGAATCTCATTTTGTTGGATATATTGGCCTTATATATAATCTTTTTGCATTATTTTGCCCTTCCCCATCAACTTTGCCAGTAGTCAAGGGACATTACATTTAAAAATAATTTGAATCGGCTAGAACACGTAATAGAATGCACACAACTTCTTTATACTTTGGGAAAAGATTTTGTTCAGAAGTTTTTATTGTAAAAAAATAGCGAAGAATATAATTTTTGCTCTAATTATAAATTATTAATATTATTCTTTTTTATCAAAACGCTACCCATGTTACGGTACCACTCTTAGTCCTGCGGTATATCGGTATCAATTTGATCAGCCAATCAACCGCACCGCAAAACTTCTCCTTGTTGCCCCCGTAGGCGGCTGGAATTCCGGCGAACCGGTTGTCGACGTCGTGTGCAAATGAGGAAAACCACCCCAGCAGCAGCAGCAGCAGCAGTCTCAACATAGCCCGAAAGGTGTTCAAACTCTCGCTCGCTCGACAAACGACATTGCTTCTTCGCATGCAAAAACTACCCGCCTTGCCTTCATTCTAGCCCTGATTTTGGCCACCTGATCCTAAGCTTTGCAGGAATCCGTAACGCCACGTCGTCGTCGAGAAACACGACCTGCCACGTGAACTTTTCCAAACACCCACCCGCGTTCGCAAAACTCCCGAAGGGGGTTTTTCGTGATTTTCTAATTGGGTTAAACATTAATTGCAATTTCCCACTCAACACATTTCCGCCCGACGACGCCAACGCCACGGCGCAGGGCAAAGCCAAGGAACCCCTCTCCCTAATATAGTGCTAATGTTGGCCAAAGGTAGGCCAGGTGGAAATACTTTTTACTTTGCCCGGAGTTGGGAGTGAAAAACGAACGAACGACGACTTAATGTGTTATTTTTTTTGTTGTTGCTTGAACCCTTATTGCTTGCAACACTGCCGGGGCGAGCTGAAGAAAAACTTCTTCTCCTGCGAGCGTCACGGGGTTAAAAGTTGGCTAATTTAAAGGAAGCAAACAATGTATACTAGTTTGGGGCGGAAACACTTTGGAACAGCACAAGGAGAAGCACTACAAAGTGTTATTTTTCTCACCTTAGTGGTGATCAGCACTGCTGTGCAGGACGACAAAGTTGCGCCTTGGCAGAACTAATTATTGGCGGTGGAATAAAGAAGCCATTGAGAATTGCAAAATAAATCAGGAGAAATAGAGACACGAAGAAAAGAGAGTATTCCCTTTCAAATCCAATAAGGTCGCTGAACAATTTGATTTTTAAAATTCTTTATTCCAAAACAAGCTTTGCAGAGCGACATTCAGAGTGAAATATTTCCGCAGCATCTTCAACCTAATTACCCTCGAATGAACGCGCACCATATTGGCGATAACGAACACTTCCGGAATGTGTCGCCAGTCAATCCATCTTAGTTAGCGGCTCCTTATCTGGCTGAGCAAGCATCCTCCGGCGACGACGAACACCCTAGACCTTCTGCCGTGAGTACATTTGCCCGCCAGCATTCCGGACTCATTTGGTATGCATTACCCGACGCCACAATCTCGGCCGCCATCTCCGCCACCAGTTTCTCGGAATCACGTGGACTAAACCGACACGTGTACCCCCTATATCTATCTATATCTAACTGGTATAGAGTGAAGTGCTTAACCTAAATCACCTTTATTGATGGTATCTTTGGATCTCGTTTCTCTTCGGTCTCCACTTGCTTGCTTGCTTGCTGTATGCTCGACGTTGGCCACAAGTTAAATTTCCCTGCGGAATAAATACCGATTCAATTCAATTCCCTCCCCCATCTGATATGACGCGGAAATTGGTGTCTCCTACTTTCGTTCCAGCATATATCTAGGAGTTTGCGATTTCAGGAGGGCCAGGCGAAAGACAAAGTTTTTTTCTTTAGTTAATTTCTATTGGCTTAATATTCTCTTCTTGTAATCCTTTCGCACAGAAAAATTCACTATACTAATTTATGACAGCAGAACGAAATTGGTCTGAAAAATCAACTTAGCTGAAAACAGCCATATAACTGTCCCAGTCGAGATAAACAAAAACTAAATTGTAAGCGTGTACAAAACAATTAATTAAGCTTACAAAAGCACAAAAAACACCAATTACTCAAAAAAATGACGCTCAAGGAACGAATAATTCTGTAAGGTAAGCGCGTGACCTCGTCGCCCGCAATCGACTGAAGCAGGAAACATAATTAACGCTTGGTTATTCTGGAACACAATTACTACGGCAAACTAAACCGGCAAGGTGCCTTCCGATCAACGATGATAAAGGAAGGACTAATATTATCGAAAGCAAGAAAAAAGATCGGTCCTGCCAAGCAGTCGCGTTGAACCAACAATCGCAATCGGCACACACACACAAATCACGATAAAAATGCGAAGCAAAAGGCACACAAAAAACCGCTTTTCACTCCGAATAGTTATTTTACGACCACGCGCTTTTATTCCCAATTATGCACTCAGAAGAACTGAAAGTATTTAATTTTGCTTAAAGTGTTGAATCGTGCTAGTTCATTTTGTTTCACACATTTCTGATATCATAATTTCTGATAATCTGATTAATTGTATATAAACCAAACAATACATTTAATTGAACAAAATCATGTTGAGTTTGTTCATTTATTATTTTTTCAGAGCGTTTTCAAGAAGTAGTTCCAAAAATTCAAGAAAATTTTTACTTCCGCTTGAATTTCGGGAATTCCCGGGAAATTTACAAATTTCCCGGGAAACGGGAAATATTTTTTTTTCGGGAAATTTTTTTCCCGGGACGGGAAATTGGACGCTCTAGTGGAGCGCCAGCTCCTGTTACGTTCAATCAAGCTCATATTTTGAATTTGGGTTCAATACGCCCACCGGAACAAACCCTTGAATGCCCGCCAAAACGTCATTTTTGTTACATCCTAATACCTATTGTCTTGGAATTTGCAAAATAGTTTCAGCTGTCATAATGCTTTTCCGCTCTTTTGTCGTGTTGCTCCAGTTATGAAAGTGATTTAAAAAAAATCCGACCGTCATTATTTTTTTACAAAAATCACATTTTTTATAATCACGGCTTCGGTACAATATATTTGCCGTAAAAAAAGGTTTTTTCCTGACTAAGGAAAGTATAGACAAAGTTTCATCCGAATAAATAAAAATATAATTGGTAAATCGAAAAAGCGGAAAAAAATAATTGCGGAAAATTGTGATTTTCAAGTTGATTTTAATTTCAGCTTCTGGATATTAGCCGATTTTAACTGCGGACTTGAACGATATTTTCAAAATTCGAGGAATTATTTCAACAACTATGTTTACAACTTTTTTGTTTGGTTTGATTTAAAAATTATAAAATTGTTTTTGAATCGTAGCAAAATTCCATAGGTTTCACTTTTTACATTGAAACATTGTCTACAAAGATCAACGATAATTAAATACATTTCGATTTTAAATTTTTTAAATGTGTCCAAATATAATGAATTTAAGAGCGAGTCCACGAACAGGGCATACCCCTTTGTATGGGACGTCGTTTGGACCTCACCAATCTGCCTGAAATTTTCAGGGGTTGTTTGTACATATTAAACTAGCATCTGGCCAAAATATGAGCACTCTAGGTCAACGGGAAGTGGGGCAAATCGGGACACGAAGTTTGAAGGTTCAAAAATGTCAAAAATCTTAAAAAGGCTATAACTTAGGCAAAATTCAATTTATTTTCAAAATTCAAAATGCATCTGAAAGGGCTTAAAAAATGCAACAAAATGCAGGATAGAGCATCCCAATTGGTTAAATCTAAAGGGAGTTATTGGCATTTTAGTGAAAAAAATGCATAATTTTCAAACTCAAATAAAAAAGTGTTCCATCCAGATATCAACTCGGTTCGACCTGCAGCTTGTAGGGGACATCTGGGACTACCATCTGAGACTGAGAACGCTTTGGGTAAGGCTGTTTAACATATTAAATATACACTTTTACTTTCAATGATTTTATTGGTTGTAAATTTTTGCTTGGGGGACCCCTAAGATCCCATTTTCTGGTGATAATTTTATCATATTCGTGTTCCTGAGACAATTTCACAATAGAAACATGCATAAAAATGTTTATTTTGATCCATTTTAACCCTTTAAAAAATAAAAGTTAAAAAAAATCTTCGATTCATATTTATTGAAAATCAAGCTCGTTTCCAGGGATACTAGATGACGCCAGAAAATAGCAGCTTTTTAATTTTTTTGAACTTTTATTTTTTAAAGGGTTAAAATGGATCAAAATAAACATTTTTATGCATGTTTCTATTGTGAAATTGTCTCAGGAACACGAATATGATAAAATTATCACCAGAAAATGGGATCTTAGGGGTCCCCCGAGCAAAAATTTACAATCAAAAAAATCATTAAAAGTAAAAGTGTATATTTAATATGATAAACTGCCTTACCCAAAGCGTTCTCAGTCTCAGATGGTAGTCCCAGATGTCCCCTACAAGCTGCAGGTCGAACCGATTTGATATCTGGATGGAACACTTTTTTATTTGAGTTTGAAAATTATGCAATTTTTTCACTAAAATGCCAATAACTCCCTTTAGAAATAACCAATTGAGATGCTCTACCCTGCATTTTGTTGCATTTCTCAAGTCCTTTCAGATGCATTTTGAATTTTGAAAATAAATTGAATTTTGCCTAAGTTATAGCCTTTTTAAGATTTTTGACGTTTTTGAACCTTCAAACTTCGTGTCCCGATTTGCCCCACTTCCCGTTGACCTAGAGTGCTCATATTTTGGCCAGATGCTAGTTTTATATGTACAAACAACCCCTGAAAATTTCAGGCAGATTGGTGAGGTCGATGCGAGATGGGTATGCTTTGCTCGTGGACTCGCTCTTAAGCATCTTAAACAATACGGGTACTATCGAAATATTTTTTTATTCCCTTAAAGTACTTCTCACAAAGTAATTTACAGGGCTGCGGAGTCGGGTCATTTTTTTTAAATGACTCCGACTCCGACTCCGGCTCCGGCTTTCAACAAATGGTTGGCTCCGACTCCTACTCCGACTCCGGCCTACCAACTCTAGCCGACTCCGACTCCAGCTTTTAACAAATGGTTGGCTCCGACTCCGACTCCACATATTTTCAAATGTTTCAAAAGTTAGTCAACAATTATTAGTTAATTATTTTTAAAACATTGATAAATAAGATTATTCAAATACTCTCTAAGCGTCATGTTTTTCTCAAGAAAAATAAGTTCGAATCACAAAACGAAAAACAAGTTTCTAGGTTAAAAGTTTTACACGTTATGGAAACAGAAATCGAAAAATATCTTCAGTTTTAAGGCATTTTGAGAAGAACAGTTTTGTAAATAAATTTGGATTTATTTGCTTAACCTCAAATTTGCAAATAATGTATTCAAAGCTAATAAATTTAAATATTAAATTGTTATTTTTGAATGAATAATTAAAAGAAACCTGGCCTTGATCTATTGAACATTAAAATTCAATTTGCTCTTTTTCAGGCTGACATTTGTAAGAAGCACAGTGAAAGGCACCTTGTTTTTCAAATAACAATTTTAAACGAAACATTTTTTTTTTGTTTTTTTTTTTTAAGACGTACATGGACATTACGCCATGGCTGAAGGAGATTATTATTGCAAATCAATGTATCTGAACAATTTCTTCGTGGAATTTTTTTATTTATTTTAATTTTAAAAATCAATATGCTTAAAAAAGGAGGCGCACGATACTTCGTGAATCTTCACCTTAAACGAAGCCTCCATCAAAATATATGAAAAAACTTAAAATATAATAAAAAACAAATATCCACAAGTAAAATATTTTCTAGATCACAAGTATCACCTCCGTGTACGCACGAGAGCAAGCAGCAGTAAAGTGCTCAGTGCTCCATCGTTTTTCGAATTTTTTCGTCGCTATTGATTGTGATTACCCGCGAGTTTGCTTCTCCAGCATGCCAAAGGCCGGCCGTGGCCGTGGCAGTTCGAGTGCGGCCTCGAAAAACCCGCGAAGTTCGTCTACCGGCCGTGTGCAAAAAGGTAAACAAAACAACGCCGTGTCGACCGCCATCGCGCAGGGAGCGTGAGCGCAGAAGGCATCGATAAAAAGTTACTACATCCCGGATATGTTCCGAGATCACCAGTGCGAACCCGTTCCGGTACCTCCGGTGCCACAACCAGTGGCACATCAACATCCGCCAACATCCCCATCAGGAACGAGTTCCAGATGCTGAGCGACGACGAAGAAAACAACAACAACACCGACGGTAGTAGCACTACCGACGACGACGACGATGATGATCGTGCACGGAAAAAAGTGTCGACGTTAAAAAAGAACAATTCTCCTACGGAACGAAGACCACCTCCAATTTTTGTTTTGGACACGTTGGCGGACGATGTTGACGAGTTGCTGGAAGGCCTCGGATATTGTCTAAAAATCGGCAAGTCGTCAGTGCAAGTGATCACACTGACCAAAAGAATTTCGACCTGGTGCTTGAAGAATTGAAGCGTAGCAACTTCAACTTCTACACATTCAACCCCGAGAAGCCCCCTGTCAAGGTCGTCTTGCAGGGTTACCAAGACCGTCCGGTTTCCGACCTGAAGAAGCACCTTTCGGACGCCGGAATAAAACCGCGGGAGATAAAAGTGCTCTCGCGCAAAACAACGGTAACAGGTACCCATACACTTTACCTGTTGTACTTCGACCGCGGCACCGTCAAGATCCAAGACCTGCGGCGGATTAAGACGTTGGACGGTTTTTGGGTAAACTGGCGGTTTTACGCCAAGAACCCGACGGACGTAGCGCAATGCCACCGTTGCCAGAAATTCGGCCACGGCTCGCGGAACTGCAACCTCCGGCCCCACTGCGTGAAGTGCGGTGAGTCACACCTCTCGGAGGCGTGCGCACTGCCACGAAAGGCGGACTTGGGGGACAAGGCAGAACAAACCAAGCCGCGCGTAAAGTGCGCGAACTGTGACGGCAACCATACCGGCAATTACCGCGGATGCGTCGCGCGCAAGGCCTACCTCGAGGAGCAGGAAAAGAGGAAGAAGAAAGCTGCAGCGTCCCACTCTCCTCAGCGAAGTACGAGCGCAGCCGTTCCTGCAGCTGGACAGCGTACGGTTCCAGCGGAAAACTCAGCGTTCCCTCCTGGTTGGGGGCGTTCGTTTGCCAGCGTGGTCGCTGCCGGTAACGGCAATGCGGCCCAGCAAGAAGTCACCGGGGAAGATCTCTTCACCCTGCCGGAGTTCTTTGCTCTCGCGGGGGAGATGATGACGCGGTTTCGGAGCTGCCGGAATAAGGCGGAACAATTCCTGGCCCTTGGGGAGCTGATGATCAAGCACATCTATAATTGATATTTTTCTGTGATCTAGTGTTAAGCTTTCTCTTTATCTATCCTTTTCCCATTGCACTTTCTGTAAGTTTTTTGAAAACTTTTTCTTACTCTTGCCTTCTATTTAATATTTATAAGTAATAACACATTCGATTGAATTACGATGTAACACACAGCTGAAAGGAACTCCAAAACTCTGTTATGTACCTAAATGAACTCATTGTAACTTGATTATTCACAAATAAACCGAATTGAAATTGAAAAAAAAGATCACAAGTATTTCATTTTTTAAGGTACATTGATTTGCAATGATAATCACCTTGCGTCATATAGGGTGTAATATGGTTGTATGGAAAAAAATAAAGTTGTCCAAATTTAGCGAGCACAACCATTTTTCAGTTCTTTTTGGGGTCCTAAACAACTCCCCAAAGTTTGGGAACGATTGGTTTAGTCCTCACTTTGCGCAAAGCGATTCAATTTTCCATATTAATTTGTATGGGAAAAACATTTTTTTTTGGATTTTGATATTTATAAAATCCACGTTTCACGCTGTACTAAAACCGGATTCATATTTGGATGCTCTGGAAGGTGCTCTACAACTTTCCTGAAGAGATTATGGTGCTAACTTGCTCCTATAAAAAGATACAGCGTGTTCAAAACTCGTCTAAAACGTGTTTTTGCTCGAAAATCACGTTTTAGACGAGTTTTGAGGACGCTGTATCTTCTTTCAGGGACAAGCTAGCACCATTCTCTCTTCGGGAAAGTTGTAGAGCACATTCCAGAGCATCCGAATATGAATCCGGTTTTAGTACAGCGTAAAACGTGGATTTTATAAATATCAAAACTCAAAAAAATTTGTTTTCCCATACAAATTTATATGGAAAATTTAATCGCTTTGCGCAAAGTGAGGACTGAACCAATCGTTCCCAAACTTTGGGGAGTTGTTTAGGACCCCAAAATTAACTGAAAAATTGCTGTACTGGAAAATCGATTTTGATATTACACCCTAGTGGAACATACAGTATGAGAAAATTCTTACGGGTTGATAATACTTTGATTTCGTTATTTTAATAATATTTGAAAAATGAACGCGCCGAAATCAGGTCTGAGCAGAATTTGTGAGCCAGTGCTGATTATGCTCTAGTACAGCAGCACCCACTTCGACAGCATAACACAAATACCAACAATATCAGAACATCCAGTGAGTGCCTGGAGTTCAGAGGTCGAATTAATTAGCTTTGGCCAGCAGGAACCGACTAGCGGTTGGTCATTGCTCTGCGAACCGTACTACTGACCAGTTCAGACTTTTTCAGACACAGTTTTTGCTAAGATAAGTGTTTACAGTCCACTTTTAGTCCGTCCAATTACTGACCGCGAAATACAACTTAACGACTTTGAGAATAAATGTTTTCTGTTTAACCCGCAAGTTCTGATTAATTAAGAAAGATCCGATTTTGCACGGCACCGGGAATCTGACGCTAGTATGTGCGCAAACAAAATTAAAATCCTACATTTTCTTCAATACATTTTTTTATAAGTTCATTTTTGTACTGAAGTCTTGAGATTTAATCAACGATTATTTGCAACGATATCAAAATAGTTTACCTAAAATCAACATCAACATTCAATGATTATTTCAAAGTTAGTTGCAACTTCTTTTGATATTTTTTGTTAGTTTCAATTATTTTAAATGCAACACTTTGATTTTCTTGTACTCATTTATAAACAAAATGGGCATGTTGAATTCCAAGTAAGAGATTGTTATTATTGTTGATTATTTGTGACAAAAGTTAAACTGTCAGTGACTCTTTTTCGATTTCCAAAAACAGTAATTACTATTTTTATTATTATTACTTTTTATGTACCTCGTAATTTTTTTCATAAAAAATGATTTAACTTAAAACCTACAAGACATTCGCTATTGGGGTAAAAGATGACTGTGTGTGTTCTTTTTTTCAGAAAGAACTGGATGAAATTCGGTCAAATTTGAATGGGAAAGGCACATAAATATAGGCAAAAGGAAGCAGTCAAGAATCAATTAGATATGTCTGACTACATAACCAATATTTTTTATATTTTTTTTTTTATTATGATACTACATATTTGGGTAAGAGGATATCATTTAGTGATTATAGTGAAATAACACAATAAGAGCTTTCCAATAACAATAAAAAGCTTCAAAAACATAATGGCATCTTAAAAATCTCTTGAAAAAATGAAAAAATGAAAAAATGGCGACGCATTGCATGCGACGTAAAAAACAATCAAAAACATAAGATGATTAGTAAATCAAGCTGTGGTATAGTGAATACTGAACAATAAAGCATAACATATTTTTTGTTGAATTTAAGATATCTCTTACTCCGACTCCAGGTTATCAGAAATCTTCGGCTCCGACTCCGACTCCGACTCCAGCTCTTAAAATTTAGCCGACTCCGGCTCCGACTCCGACTCCGACTCCAGGTCCCCAAAAAGACCCGACTCCACCGACTCCGGCTCCGACTCCGACTCCACAGCCCTGGTAATTTACAACAAAGTTTGATTATTTAACGTTCCCGTTATTGCAGGATTGGGTCCGTAAGTTTGACCATTTTGGAATAAGAAGACAACAACTTCTTCGTTGCTGTGCACCTTTAAATATAAATTTTGAACTAATTTTAGCTTTTATCTAGTAATATTTTTTTTTATTATCTTAAGAACTCAATAATTGTTTTAATTACTCATTAACTTTAAATTACTGTTATTACCATTAATTACAAAATAATAAGTGAGTTATCACCACCTTTTTGAAACAATATTTTTTGGAAAAATTTCAAATTTCACCGAAAACATAGGTACAATCACCTTAAAACGTTTTTCATAGTAATGATACGATATTAATGATGATATATTATTGAAATAACGTTTGTCTTCAACCGCAATTAGTTTAATCACTTCTTGACCTTGACCATATTGAGGAATTTAAATTTCTTACAGACAAGTTTGTTTTTTGCAAAATATGCAGCTACCAAACCTGATTCGGTTTTGTTGATTTGAATGAATTTTATCCAATAAATAAAACATTTGGAAAATTATAATCTACTTTTCTTTTATATTTGAAAGACAATAATGTCCAACAAATACTAAATTCTTGTCTTTTAGATAAAAATAGCGTAATTTCATTATTATATAAAAACAATGTCCACGTTTGGCTCATTTGAGGGGTTATCTATTTTTTTCGAATTTTCTAAATAACTCCTATAAAATACATCATTCAATACAGTCCAGACTCGATTATCCAATACCTCGATTATCCGAAGTTTCGATTAACCGAAGTGAAATTTTTCCGAGGCCTTCGTATTATCAAGTCTGGACTGTAGATGAAAGATTGTTAAGGTCGAGTCCAAAAGTGTACTCAGTTGACATAGAATGAACCACATTTTAATAAAAATTAATTTATTTGTGAGTTGAAGTTCAAATAGTTTACCAATGTTTTACAATTATTTGTCGATAATTGTAAAACTTTGGTAAACGATTATTTCAATATAAAAGATTTCGGCTTTTTTATATGGGAACTCTTTAATTATGTTTCCCAATTTTGAAATTGTATAAATAATTGGATGAAATTTTACCGCTTTTCGCATTACAAATATGTATACTAGTTAAACATAATCACTTGCCGAAAATTCATAACACGTCAGCATTTAATGCAAATTTTGTTGTTCCTCAAACACAGCAAAACAGCAAAACTCCTTAAAACATGCAGCGTTACCTTCAAATTAATGCGTGCAAAATTTCAATTTTCTCGCTTGGGAAAAGATTTATGACCCCGCTTAGGGCTTATCTCTCGTCACCGATGCGATCAGCAAAATTGGGTGCACTTTATCAAACAATTTTGTGTGCCCTGCTGCTGCTGAGATGCATGCAAAGAAATTTACCCTCATATTAAAGTATACCCGAAAACACCCGTTTCAATGTATCATTAGCGTGCTAATGTTGAGTCGTGTAGGTAGGGTTATGTCATCCTTTTTTGGATGTTGTTGAATTTGTTTTGGTCTCATGGAATTTTGATTAAATTAATTGAAATTCCATGAAAATGTTCTTGATAAATTTTTTTTTTTATTTCAGAAAAAAAACAAGTTTTTTTGATTTATAGCAGGAAATCAGAATCAAATATTACACCTTGAAAATTTCTATAAAAGTCGGAAAAACACCACAAAAAAACGAGTCTAGAAAAACTTGGCCCTTCGAGGCGTGATTTACGAAAACGGAGCACGTCCGCCGAGGCACGTTCGGCTTAGGTCTCTTTGTTCCTCCAGCGACTGCACTTGAACTCCGGCACAACCCAACACCAGCCCCACGTGTAAGCTACAGTGCCACGTGTAGCGTTTGCTCCCCATTTTTTTTTCGGGCTGGTTATCCCCGCCGCTACCTGCATGTTCCGCACTCATTAAACTGTAATAAGTGGGGACTTTTTTTAATTAAAAAAATGCCTTGTAATTTCAATCGACAGGGGAAATCAATTTTCTACTTGAATTACTTACCAGAAGAGAGCAGCAGCAAGTGCATGATGACGGTCACAACGACACCGTTGTTGATACGACAAATGAGGTTCACCTTTTTTGTATGCGAACGAACGCAGGACAGTTTATGGCCGTGGGTAGGTCAAGTGATTTACTCGACATTTCCCGTACATTAAGGGACATTTGAGGGTTGGTGGCGGTTTTTTCATGGAGAGTATGGAAACTTTGACAGTGATTAATTGATTGGAAATATAATTAATTACCTTCGTTTTTTGCTCGTTCTAATAGCCTGAAAGAGTGAAACTTTGCAACTCATTAATGGACATCCGTGCAATTTGTTTGTATAATTATTGATGGTGAATTATAACCTTCATTTTATTGATAAGATTCAGTTCAAAATACTTCAAATTAAACTTTTTTTAAAATAAGAAAGATTTTTCAATGAATTTAGATAGTATATAAACTGTTTATTGATCCACTATAACCTAATTTATTAAAAACATAATACAGTCCAGACTCGATTATCCGAAGGCCTCGGAAAAAATTCACTTCGGATAATCGAATCAAGGAAAAACAAATTTGTCGCTGTCTTGTTTTTGATTGTTAAGCTTGAATGTGACCCCAAACAAGCTCTAAAGTGATTTATAGTTATTAAATCCAAGATGGCGGCGAAAATGGCGGGGCACTCAACAACTCAAATTTGACTAAAATAGGCTCCCAGAACTTGAATTTAATGTTTAAAATTAGAAAATAAATAATTCGATTGAAATAATCGATACTTCGGATAATCCAGTCATCAACTTCAATGAATTTTGCATCATTGTAATTTTTTACTTATTTTTTTTTTTGTTAATTTGAATTTGCAATCGACAATCGACTTTTCAGATTTTTCGATGATGATCCTCGTTTTCAAGATATTGTCACTGAAAGTTTGATTTCAGCGAAATATTTGCAGTTTTCGAGTGACCATGAGTGACATTTCTGAATATATTTTTTCAAAAGTTCATAAAATTTGCTATACTTTGGTCCAGATCGCAAAATCAAGTGGAAAATTGATTTTTCAAAAAAAAAGTGAAGTTTTGGTGTCTTCAGAAGAGTTGTTGCAAATAAAAAGGTACAACTATTGGATTGATTGAAAATTAGGGTGGTTCACGATTGAGGTGATTTTGAAAATCTAACTTTTCAGGAATATTTTTGGGTTTTTTTGTCTTCTAGAAAGTTGTTGAGCTTGCCAATCCAAGCAACTTTGTAGAAGACACCAAAATTGTATCTTTAATCTACGCCTTTTAGGACCAAAATTATAGAAAGCATCTACACAGAAAAAAATATGTGAATTTACTCGACACGGAAAAAATGAATCACATGTGAACTCAGTTCATGTAAACTTGAGATTCGACGTAAACGGTTGAATCACACGTAAAATCTTGTTTTTACGTATAATTTGTTGCAAATTTACATCAAATTGCATTTAAATTTAAAGGTTTAATGACGTGCAAAAGTGTTACATCATAAATGATGTAACATTCGGAAATATTTTTTTGTGTTTAAGCAAAACTGAAAAGTAATGTTCGGGGCACTTTTAGAACTCTAAAAAACAAACGCTGAAAAAAATACAGAGGTATTTCACTTTAAACTCGAGATATCTTCATTTGAAAATGACTAATTGCTAAGGGAAAAGTGTACGGAACCACCCAAACGAAATTCGAAGATTGACCAACTATATGTTTTTCGTGTAATTTTGCCCGTTGAATCTAAATCTGCAATCATAATTGTGGAAAAGAGTGAAAAAATATTTTTTGAACATATTTTGGGTTTATATTATGACTTTACAAAGAACCTAAGTGAAATATTTTCAAAACAGCGAAAATTTGACAATTTTCAGGTATATTTCGCCGGATTTTATACATTTTATAACATTTTACACCAGTCCACTTGATTTGCAACCATCATTTAAAAAAAATCAAGTACCGTAAACCGGGGTGACTTTGATAGGATTTCAATTTGTTTATGGAATATTTTTGAATATGTAAGGTTTTTCTCAAGATTATTATTTTTAAAACATGTACTGGGGTAGGCCATACAAAGTCCATGCACTATTTTGGAAAAAAAGTTTTTTTCAGTAGTGTTTAGAAAAATAGTTACGTTAAAAACTCTTAGTTTCAATTCCGGGGTGACTTTGATAGTCATAGTTTTTCTTGTTAAAATCATATTTAAGATGTACCATCACTAAAATATTAATCACGTGATGCTTGAAGGAGATGCTGTGGATTCAACGGTCTCAAGCGGTATCAACAAGTATATAGCGAAAAACTGTGTGCTTGATGAGTCTGCAACTTCAACTATCGGACTAACATTCCTCCCTTTCGTTGAACTGCAGGCTTCTTGGGAGGGCGCCGGTATTGACTAATAAAGCAGGGATCTTCAGAGGTTAAACAGTGAACGGATGGTTGGCTCCCACTAATCATTTTTGATTCATTGTTTAACTTCAGCTGATCTGTCAATAACGGAGTAGCAGCTCATTGGCAGTCAACCATGCTCATGCTCATGCTCATGCTCATGCTCAATCATATTTAAGATGTACCATCACTAAAGTAACTGATATAGTTTTTAAGAAAAAAAAACATTGTTTATATTTAGTTATCCAAGTTAATAAGCTATTTAACAAAATACATATAAATTTCAGGTCTTTTTTTCAAAAGTCGGAATTTTGCCTGAAATTTGTTAAAACTAGTTTTGTTTATAAAATTATCGATTTATAATGCATTTAATACTGAATTTGAAGCACGAATCACAAGTTTTCACATTTTACATGAAATTTGTTCAACTGAAATTGCCTATAAATTTGGAGATTTTTTTAAGTTGTGTTTGAAAAACACATATTATTTATTATTTACAAACTTTTTAACCTTCTCTTAGTGGAAAATTGTCCAAAAAATCCGAAAATGCATTCCGTTTCCCGATTCAAAATCATGTTCATTGAGAAAATCATAACGCTTTGAAAAGTTTAAAATAATGACTTTCATCAACATTTTCTTAACTATAGTTAACTAACTTTTTAAACTTTTAAAAATTATGAAAAGTTCTTCTTGAGGTACTTTGAACACTTCTCTACCTCGGTCAGTATGACTCTAAACCATTCCGTACATATTTTACTCTTTATTTTGCGGAAAAATCGCAAAGTGACCCTGGCTATCAAAGTTACCCCGTTTTACGGTACAAAAATATTATTTTCGCGAAGAAGTAACTTTTTACGGTATGTTCATTGGAATTTATCAAAAGTTCAAAATATTTCTAATCGAGTTTAAACATGCTAAATATGATGTTTATTGTAGGAAAGTGCTTTTATAATTGTTTTCAGTTGATATGACTTCTATTTCCATTAAAACTTTGATGCTTTTGAAAAAAAACCCCTTGAAAAGAAAGAACACAGAAAGAACTTTGAAAAATATTTACAACGGCTGTATGTAAATATGTTTAAAGCTGCTATTCCTTTGTCATTGCAACTTTTAAACTTCACTCGACTTCAAAAGGGATAGTTTCTTTTTAAATTAATCATTATTGCAGAATCTGATACATTTGTCAAACCACGCTTAAACGTAAACACAAATTTGAATAAAGGGATAAAAAGTCTCATCGACCTGATTTACAGTTTCCACATCGTCTCTTCAAGTTCAGATGCACAAGTTTCATTTCTGAAAAGCCTAGGTTGATTTTCCCAGCTGCTGAAACCACATCCCATGTGCTAGTTCTCTATATGTTGCTCCAAAAAATAAGACCCGAGACAAAACAAAAGCCTCATCTCTCTAAAGTCAAGTGCATCGAGGAAAAAATCAACCGGAGCAACGTCATCATCAAGTGCCTCACTGCCGAAGTCTGTGATGAACTTCCTTTGGTGTTCTACTTTTTATCCTGTTTTTATTTTATCCTTATCGTAACAATCATCAAAAAGGACCAAACTCTTTCTCTTTCGGGAGTGCAGATTTGAAGCCCAGACTGTGTGTATCTGGACTCCCTGGTTTTCAAGCAGGTTCACTTCAAACAGCCCCGGCATTTGCATGCATGAAGAGGAGCACAGCTTTCGGTGTGTGCGAGTGAGAGTAACTCCACCGAGGAAAGCTCCGTTTCCCACGAGGGCCACAAGGATAATGTAAATGCGGATACACTTCAGCGATCAATGCTTCCTGGTATTCACCTTTTCGTGCTGAAATTCCTGTTTCACACACACACACACCCTTACGTACTAAGAGAGGGTGGAAGTACACTTTCGTTCCAAGATTCACGTGCAAGCGTCAAAACTCGTGTGCTTTCACCTACCACCTACCTTTAAAGCATTCAGCCACCCGGAACCAACGCTAAAACATCCTGACACAGGAAATATGTTCTTTGACTTCATAAAAATCACGTTGCGGTTTAGGCGAAAGGATCCGTGAAGGAGATTCTCCCCATCCCCCCATTCGCGCACCTAGGCCGCAGACGGAGGAAGCGACGACCCCAACCCATTAGAACAGAAAACGCCGTGCCGTGCCTCGTGATATGGAAGAACACAGAGCCTGGCAGCGTGGAGTGCAGAGTGGGTACTTCTGAACTTGGTCTACGTCAACCGTCCAATTATGTTGATCTGAAAACACAGCAAATAAACAAAAACTCGATGTGCAGTAATTATGAAGTAATAAAATAACAGAACAACAGAACAACAGATCAACAAAACAACAGAACGAAACCAACCAGGACATCGAAGTAAATTGAATCAAAGTAACCCACATTCACAGTGTGGTGCACTGTACATCAACCCATTGAAAGAAAAAGTATTGTTTCGCTGATTCTTTCTCTCTCTCCCTCGCCCTAAAGTAGATAACCTCGGCACACGTGAAACAGAAATCAGGCAGCAGCAGCCACCACCATGTTCTGATTCATGCTTCCTCAAACTGCCTGTGGAAGCCAGATTGGAAAATTATGTTCAACAATCTCCGCTCGGAGTGGTTGTTTTCCACCCCCGTTAGGAATTCCGCACAGAACACCACCGACTGACTGTGTGGAACAATTCAAAAGAAGTCCCGTGAAAGTAAAGGAAAGAATGAGACAGCAACTTAGGAGTATTGCTACCGAGTAGGTACATTATGCTCGGCGTGGGTGGTGTAATACACGGAAAGGTGCACTCACGTTTAGCCGCCAGAATGCTTTCTGGTTCTGCTTCGTGCAACACATCGCCTGCATTACGAGTTGTGGGGGAAGTTCTTGTTTTTTAGAAGCGTGGTAGCATGGATGGTATTGTTGAATTTTAGGATAATTGTGTTTTGAAACTTTTTTTAATATTAAATGTTAATATCTGCTCTATTATTTTGATGTTTTGATCTAATTTGTAAATAAAAAGATTCCAAAAAAATTAGTTGCCTATACAGTCATGCCTCGGTTTAGCACCGCATATGCGGGATTCAAAACCGATGCGTGCATAACTAGGAAAAAATGGGAAGAATTTTTCATACATTTCGATAGATTTTTTTTTGAAAATACTTACCCAAGTACCATTTTGGGCTTTATCAAAGCTGTCACAACCGCTATAAAACCTATCAGCCAAAACCAACATTAAAACCACATAGTCGTAACAAACTCCTCAGAATCTCTTTAAACCCCACTTAAAACCCAAAAGGACCTACGCAAAAGGTTGTTACGGCCTATTTATAAAACCCATGTGGAGGCTAGGACCGGCCGGCATGGCCAGTCCTTTACGGCTGTGATATTTAGATGATGTGTTCTCTTTGGATTCTGACTATAGACTGTCGTTTATTTTCTTGTAACTTACGTTTCTAGAGTCGGTTCTCTACCTGCTACCCGAGAACCGACTTCTAACCCTAAATGTCGGCGGGAGTCCTAATCCCACGCCGACGCTAGACGAACCGTAATAAAACTTTATTACGGTTACATCCTGCATTTCCAAGCCACATGCTCATGCGCATCGTCTACACGCATTAAGTGCGTGTAGCGAAGGACGATACAAAACAGAGACCCAACGGTCGTTCTGTTTAGCATGTAACTTGGGAATGTAGTGGTGGTGATTACCACACCCACATAAGAGTTCAAGGCTTTACAACTGCATCCTAACAACCTCCTTAAAACCTTAATAAAACCTTTGTTAAAACCTTGTTAGGAGTTGGGGAAAAATGACATTTCATACGTCTTCATGCGTCTTATGACAAACAGATTTTATTCTGGCAAAAAATAAGTCTTCGTCTTGCCAAATGAAATAATGGAGATGGTTGTTAAAAATGACGATGATGATATGATAGATATGGGATGTAATTAAAATAATTTCAAACCTTATTCCTCGCAATTGGTGGCTCAAATTCAGCTGCGGTTCAAATTTTATCGATAAATGTGGGAAGATAGAGCCAAAAATATCAACTCACCTCATTAAAAATATTTCTTCTGCAATCACAGTTTTTAATGACATTTATTTTAATCGCATTTTTTTCGCAAAAAAATTTTTCAATTATTTTTGAACATCTATGGCTATGCTATCGATGTCACATATTTATCATAATTGTGTGTTTTCATCAAATTTTAATCAAATGTATGCCTTTTTCAATTTTTTCTGCCAAGATGGCGGTCAATCATATTCAATTAGACCACGCGTTTAGCGCCACATTTAAGCATAGCTATTTGGCTGCGTTAAATGCTCTTTTAGGAGCTTATGGTTTTAAGTGAGCTTTCTGCATGCCTAATGGCACTTGACAGCTACAACACCCTTGGTTTTAAAGAGGCATGCGATAAAACCGTTTGGCGTGACTTTGCCATCTGGTTTTCAAGCCTTTATTAAAACTTTCATAAAACCTTATTAAAGGCCAGTCGGCTTTTACAACCTATTAATTAGCTCTTGCTTATTGGTTGCGGTGAATGTCCAAATAAAACTACTAAGCAATCAAGATACTACCATAAAACACCGGGTCCGGTGGTTTAGTGGTTAGCGTGGTAGCCTCCAAACCCCAGTATGGCCTAGGTTCAATCCCAGACGGACCCGGTAGCATTTTTCGAGACGAGATTTGCCTGACCACGCCTTCTATCGGATGGGGAAGTAAAACGTCGGTCCATTAGCGTAAAAGAGGTTTTGAGTGACTCACCACACATAACCTTTGGACGCCTAGAAATGAGCAGAAACTTGCAACATAGCCCACAAAAGATCCGGGGGTCGTTAAAGTGGATTGCTTTGCTTTTATCATAAAACCTCAATAAAAATAAAAAAAACTCGTAAAAATGTTGGCTAATTGGTTTAAAAATGTCACATAGACAGAACTTCGTTCTTTTGAAAAAAAAAAAAAAAACTCAAGGTTTCAGTTATTATTACATGAGTATCTTATAATCGGATTTTTGTTTGTAAACAACTGAAATTTTGAGTTTTTTTTTGTTTTGACAAAAAACGTAGTTTTCTGATAGTTTGAGTTTTTTCAAAAATATTTTTTTAGAAATGTATGAAAAAATCTCAATCATTTGATACCCATTGTATAAAAACTAGATTTTTTAGTATTTTTTGGAAAATACGTAATTTTGTGAATGTTTATTACAATTTTCAAAAACTTTAGTTATAGCTTTCTAAATGTATGAAAAAATCCCGGACATTTGATACCCATAGTGTAAAAAACTTAAATTTTAAGTATTTTTTCGAAAATACGTAGTTTTGTGAAAACTTTGAGTATTTCACAATAAATATTATTATAAAAGTTGCATGGTTGCAGAGAAATTTAACTTTGAACTATCGAAATGTATAAACAAATCTAAATCATTAACCCTCTAACGGCGATGGTTACTCTGGAGCACCACTAATTTTTGTCTTCAAAGTTAAATTTCTCTGCAACAATGCAACTTTTCAATCTGGTTCAAGCTGAGTTAGTTTATATAGAATGATCAGGGACAAAAGTTACCCCTTACGACAAAGTTTAACGCAAACCGAAGTAAGGTCGGAGCAACTGCTGTGTGAGTTTGCGGATAATTACCCTTGTAGTTTTAGTCGTATCTTGTTATAAATTATTGATCAGAACCAGGGGTGTTCCAGTGTTTTATGGATGGTCCATAAACCACGTGGACACTTTTTTGGATATCTCATCCCCCCTCCCCTCTCCCCTGTGGACAATTGCCCATACAAAAAACATATTTGTATGAAGCGTGGATAATCGTCAAACACGCTCCCCAAGTGTCCACGTGGTTTATGCGTGGCCCCCAGTGTCAGAACAATTTTCAATAAATAAGCAGGAGTTCCCAAGATTTGGTTCAAAAATTCCCGTTTCGCAAAATTATTGTAACTCCAGGAAATAAGGACTGATTGAGTAGCACTTAGAAATATGTTATTTTCTTTTAATTCTTATTTTTTCAGTCATGTCCGTGGACACAATTGAGAAAATTCGAAAATTCTAACGTTTTTTACGAATTGTCGAACATAAAGTGGCTATTATCCTAACACTTTTTCAAAAAAATTTAGAGTACTTTTCGATTGGAAATTCTATTTTACATCCAAAAATTTCGACAAAATGGTTTTGAAAGATAATAAGGCTTAGTGATTTTTCACGCTCAAATATTGCAAATTTCACGGGAACCCAGATTACAACACACCAAATTTCACGGAAATTTCGCGAATCGTGAAATATGTTAAAATAACCCTGAAAATCTTATGTTTAAATGGCATAAACTACTTTTAATGCTTCATTATATATTATTTTTTAATAAGCTAATAAAAAATCTTCACTAAATTTGAACGTGACACAAAAAACTTTTATTAATTAAAAAAAATCATTGGTTCATGGATAGGCTCTATAAACGAAATGTAATACATGCGTATTCTTAATTATAGAAATGATTTTTTTAAATATTCCACTAATATAGCTAAAAAGTTTTCGCTAATTTGGGCCTTTTTTTATCTTTTTATATTTTATTGAATTTCATATCAAGGCAAGATTTAACAATCTTGTCCAGACAAAATTCTAAAAATAACTTTTGTAAAGTAAACTAAGTAGTAAACATACATTTTTAGGGTTTAATCTCACTTTTCAAATACTAAAATTAATATTAAAAAAAACTAAAATAATGTAATTTGTAATAAAATCTTTAAATTGTTATTCAGAATCAGAACAGCACAACCAAAAAAAAAAGGTTTTTTTTACTTCCAAGGAAACCATCCACTCAAATAAACAAATAACGTGAAAATTAAACAGGATACAGCAAAAATCTGAAATGTTCTTTAAAGATAAAAAAAACTATTCATATAATCTTTTAATTGATTTCAAAAAATAAATCAATTCAAATTAAAAAAAAAATGCGATCTTTCAAAAACTAATCACAAAATACTTGTTTAGTCAGTTTTAACAAGTTTTGGTATGAGAACAACTGCAATCAAATGATTGATGATGTCATCCTTGTGATATCTTGATGATCTCGAAAATATATTTTTTACTTTGACTGATTTTTGTTAACATCATTTAAGTATTCGTAGTATTTACTACTCAGTAAAAGTTTTTGTAACAATTTTATGTTAATGCATGTTCCGCTAATAATTCTTCAAATGACTTTTCAATTGAAAACTAATAAAATTTACTTAAAAAGTCTTCATGGATGAAATATTTATTATGTTGTTATTTCTATGCAATGATTTGATTAAATTGATAAATGTCACGGGATTTCACGGAAATCTTCAAATTCACTAACCCTAATCATCATGCTACATGCATGATCTCAATTGACTAGTATTACAACACAATTTAAATAGTCTCAAGGAGAATAAAGCAATTTGAAAGAAATAATACTAAAGTCATTCTGTACCGTTCATGTTGAAAAAGTACAATCAATTTTATTAACAAATACAACTTAACAAAACTAGTTTTTATTGAAGATAACATTGCCCTCGACCTTATTTCAGAATGACTGTTTTACTCCAAAATGAGATCGTTCTCAGCTGCTATCGATTCGTATAAATACCACATACCTTATCCATTAACTACACAAACACCATCCAGATCGAAACAGTGAAAGACGGAACTCCACAATTTTTGATAAACGATGAGACTAAGAATTTCATTCATAATGAAACCGTCACTCCGAGTCGCACTCATCGCTGCTGCGTTGTCAGCCACCGTCACTCGGGTAGACTGCGGACTACTGGAGCTGTTCAACACTAGTTCCGATAACAACCTACCGGAGCTGTTGGACACTACGGTGAGGCTGGCCAACAACGATGTGAACTACTTTACGAAGGTGGACGTCATTGGCCCGGTTGAGAGAGAAGTTACGTTTTGGTGTGGCAATAGGTAAGGATGTTTTATTATTATGAATCAAGTTTAAGTTAAACGTAACATTTCTTTCAGAAAGTCACCTGAATTAAGGCAAACTTTTCTGGATGATCCAGACCTAAAGGCGAAAATCGATGCTAGCAAGCCAATAATGTTCATCACTCACGGGTGGACCGATAATGTTACGAAGATTTGGGTTCAAGATATGGCACGTGACGCGCTGACGTTTTTCGACACCAACGTTTGTGGCGTTGGATGGGCAAACCTGGCCCATTTGAACTATTTTGAGTCGGTCAAACAAACTCTGGTGGTTTCTGGTTACATGACCAAGTTTATCCAAACGCTGCTTGACTTGGGAATCCCACCGTTGTCAGTTACCTTGGTGGGTCACAGCTTGGGGGCTCAAATAAGCGGACAGGTTGGCTTTAACTTCAACGGCAAACTGGGACAGATCTTCGGACTAGATCCGGCTGGACCATCGTACACACGGCCTCCAGGTGGACCGTTATCCTTCCGTCTCGACAAGTCGGACGCCGTCTATGTGCAAATGATCGTGACGGCCAAGAACGTGTCCGGCGTTTCCGTTGCCGAAGCCCACGAAAACTTCTTCCCGGACGGAGGATCCCCTCCGTCGCCCAACTGTGCCGTCCCAATATCAAGCGATGCGGAATTTGCGGACGTCCTTCTTTGCAGTCATCTGCATGCCTACACGCTATTCCGACTGTCGATGAACCCGCAGAATGTGTACAGGGCAAGGCTTTGCTCCAGTTGGACGAACTACCTTGCTGGCAAGTGCCTGTTTAATCGCACTACACGGATGGGAATCTACAGCTCGCGTTTGGGAGGGGACTTTTATCTTCGGACATCGGCAAAATCACCCTACACGAAAGCAGTGTGATCAATTTTTGATTTAAATTTTTCTGTGAATTGTTTCAAATCTAGAGTACTTTTTCAAAATAGTCATTGCACCATGGATTTCCCATGTACATAGAACCTTTTGAAAAGTATGAGTAAAAAGAATGAAAATATTTTAATAAAATGCGTTTTCTTCCTATTTTACCCATTTTTCGACCAAGATGTCATCAACAATCATCACAACACATTCCAACGTCTTCATCTCGATAAAAGAATCGTTTTATTTCCTACAAAAAACGCCCGCTTCCCTCCTACATGTACAAACTGATCCAGTTGATGTAGGACGTAATCCGGGTGGCCAGGACCGGTTCCCCGGTCGCGCACCGTTCCTTGTCCCCGTAGCTGTACAGTCCGACCAGGTACGGCAGGTAGACGTTGTTGGACTGCCGCTGCCAGCTCACGAACGGATCGCCCTTGTGGGCACAGTTGGGCGCATCCTGGCCGTCGGGCCGCAGCCGGAACTCCTGCCAGCACATCTGGTCGTTGTTGAGGTCCGTGTGGGACGTAAACTGCTGGCAGTCCCGGTTGTGCACCAGGTTCTTGTCGTGGGCGGTCAGCGTCCGCTTGTCGAACTGGACCTGCTGGGCGTAGAATGGGGTGCGGTTCAGGTCGCGCCACAAACAGGCCGGCACGGCGTTGGCGTTGATGCTGTGGGAGGAAGAAATTTTGTAATGCGCTGAATCCTGAAAAATAAAAATCTTAATTGGTACTCACGACACTTCCGACTCTAACTTCAGCACTGCAATGTCCCCATCGCGCGTTTTGGAATTGTAGCTCTGATAGCGGACGGTCTCTTTCACGGCAATGATTTGCGCTTCACCGTCGTTGATGCGGCTGACATCGCTCTCACCGATGCTAATTACATCCGGACTGCGTCTGTAAATGAACAAAGCGTGGAAATGTAGTTCCGAAAACCCTTTCTTTGACCAAAATCAAATTTAATTAGCAATGTGCGTTGAAATTCCGCACGAAATCAAAGTGTCACAGTCGCATTTCATCGAAAAGGTTATAATTGTTCAACCGAACCAGCAGCTGCAGCGTGCGTTCTCCAATTGGCCCCCGGATCACACAGGAGCACACAATTCCGCGGGTGAAGTGGGTTTGTGACCACCGCACACAGTTTCCCCCCCTTTCTGTTTGAGTTTGCTCACCTCTTGACGCTGTTGGTGCAGCTGGCCGTCGTCAGGACCGTGTTCCTGTTAATTAACGTGCCCATGCAGTGCCAGTTGGTAGCCGTTCTGTTGACTTTCCAGCCGATCATCACCGAATGCGGATGCCGACTGGTGCCGTCCTCGTCCAGCGGGCCGCCCTCGGCAAAGTCCACCGATTTGGGCCTGAAGCGCTGGTAATTGGTTTCGCACTCGGTCAGCAGTGGCAAATGTGCCGTCGCGATGAACGAATTAACCGGACAGCAAACGATCGGGGCTGTCTCGTTGGTGCAGAACTTGATTTCGTCCCCCAGGTCCCGGTGCTGGCAGTGGTCGATGTGGACGCATACGCCCGCCTCCCGGTCCGGCCCCTCGCAGATGTAGTCCAGCGCGAGCTCCTTCTCCAACAGGACCTGGAATGGTTTCGTAAGTAAAATTTGGACATACATATAATTCAAATCATTCAATATAACATATTCCATTATTTCTTGAAATATTAAAAATAATCTTTGAAACTCTGAGATTTCAATGCTAAACAAAACATTTTCTTGCAGTTTGTTAAGGAAAAGCCGAAATCTCTGATTGCTAAATATTTAAATTTGGATTCAAACATAACCAAATAGAGGCAAGTGTTGCTTTTAACCAACATTTCTCAAACATGTTGGAACTATAAAAAAAAACATTTGAGTGGATTCTGTTTCTTTTAAGTAAATACAGATATTTTAAGAATTGGGACCATTTATTAACCAAGTAGACACTTTAGAGCAGTGCTTCTCACGTGATAAAGAATTCCCATTAAGGGGAGAATTGGACCATTCTTGGAGGGGAATGAGAGATGCTCAAAAATGAACAATTATTGAAAATGATTCTCAAAAGTTTTATTTTATTTATTTCTTGAAATTAAATAAATCTCTGAAAGCAGTTGCCCCGACCCCTCTTTGTCCTAAGGGGTAACTTTTGTCCCTGATCACGAATCTCGTGACGGAGGGACGGTACGACCCCTTCTATTTTTGATCATGCGAAAAAAGAGGTGTTTTTTAATAATTTGCAGCTTGAAACGGTGATGAGATAGAAATTTGGTGTCAAAGGAACTTTTGTGTAAAATTGGACGCCCGATTTGATGGCGTACTCAGAATTAAAAAAAAAAAACGTATTTTTCATCAAAAAAAAAAACACTAGAAAAGTTTTTAAAATGTTGCCATTTTCCATTACTCAACTTAAAAAAAATTAAACATGTAATTTCATTTACAACAAAATTTTTCATTTTAAAATTTCGCGTTTTTTTCTAACTTTGCAGGGTTATTTTTTAGAGCGTAACAATGTTCTACAAAGTTGTAGAGCAGCGACAAACACGGACGACGAAACAAAGAGAAACGCACAAAGTAACTTTTTCAAAACTTTTTTTCGTAAAATCGCGATAACTCGTGATTTTTGTAAGCAATCCCCTAATGTTTGTATATCAAAATGTTTGTAGGGTATTTTAACCATTAGTGGACCCCCTAGTAGAGCCGAAGCACATTTTTCACAAAATTTCAATATTTTAAGCACTTTTTCTTAACCCTTTGTACAAAACAATGAAATCTGAAGGCTTTTGAACAATTTTGACTATTTGTTTCATCAGTTATTTGTTTTTGAGCAGAAAAATAGCCATTTGAAAAAAAAAGTTTTTTTTTGCCTGTTATGGACCCCCTTTTCCTATAGTGGACCCGGGTCCATAATCCGATTGTGTACCCGAGACCACTATAGGCAAACTGTTATTTTTATACCAAATTTAACCGATATTTGATGTTTTGATGCATGGTATAGGTCGAATGATAGATATAATGAATAAAAGATGGATTTTGTTCACTTTTCATCATATTCAAATATGTTTTGTTAACAAATTTGGCTTTAAACAACGAAAAAACCTAACAGACATTTAAACACATTTATTTCAGAAAAAGATCAGAGAAAACGTTTCAAAAACTACTGTAAAAATAAAAATAATTAAAAAAAAGTAATTATGATGCAAATTTTTCCATATCAATTGCATAAATGGTTGACCAAAACTAAACAATAGATTTGTTAACAGTTGCTGATAAAACCAAGCACGCTTATTTAAAAAAAAAAGTTTTGTTATTGATTTATTAAAATAACATGTCATTTCAAACTGCAATTATGATGCTTCAGTTAAGTACAACTAACTATAGTTTTGTTTAATTTTAAATTCTTACGGCTTCAGCATTTTTGGTACTTTTAACATGAAAACAGCTATATTTATACTCATAATTGAAAAAAATATGCGTTTAGGTTGATTACAACATGCATTTATTGTATATTTAAGAGAAACTTTTGCTTAAATACACAGTTTTCTTCATTTTTGAAGGTTAAATTAACAGGGGTCCACTTTTGGAAAAGTTTTGATTTTCCTTGTCCTATATTGAACCCCCCTAATTTTTGCTCTAAAATGAGCAGTTCTTCGCTTTATTTAAAAAAGTTCCTTAAACTTACATTATTTCGACTTGCTGAAGTTAAATAATCAGTCAAAAAATGATTGGATAGATAATTCAATCATACAATATAAATGCAGTTTTGTTGTGAAAATGCTAGTGGCCATGGCTGATTTCAGATGTCAAACTCAAAACACTTATTTTGGTGAAAAAGACAATTCAATGTCAGTCAACATGGTTTTAAATAATGCTGAACATGCCAAATAAGGGATTTGTAGACAACAACACGATTGAAATTGTGATTTTATTGATTTTTTCATCAAAAACCCTTCAGAGGGTCCACTATAGGAAAGGGGTCCACTAATGGATAACGGACCCTAATTGTCTGCTCTACAACTTTGTTGATTATTGTTATACTCTAAAAAATAACAAACAAATAAAAAAGTAAAAAAAAAATGAAATTACAGGCAACGGTATCATCATTTGAAGGAAAAAAGTGTTTTAAAATGCATTATATACCTGTCCAGTTGTTTTGCAATCATTAATTTCCAAGATTTCTATGTATTGACCAAAATTTTATTTCTGCTAGAAAAAAAAAGTTTTTGCGGATACCTTTCGGGGTATATCCTAGGGTTCTACCTCTCCTACCAACATTGAGTCCAAAACCTCCCTACAAACATCTATACCACTAAGGTGACGTAGGGGTCCCTGCGCACTTTAGATAGGTGTTTACTAACATTCCTTCATTTCCCCGAGGATAGCTTGGACCCGGCGTGGACCCCCTTATGCTCTGGGCTGTATTACACACTCATCAAAAGATGAAGACATGGTATCTCCCGTGTTGGATTATTGTTCCGGATGAGGGTCTAACACAACCAGACCAAACAGTGGGATAAGCGTTGTGGAGCCTTCCGGTGGTGGGGCGTCCTCCAAAATGCTAATGCTAATGCTAAAAAAAAAGTTTTTGCGGTACTGTACATTGCACAGTGGTCAAGATCGCAAAATTAAGTGGAAAATGGGTTTTCCGAAAAATGGTGAAGTTTTGAAGCTTTGGTGTCTTCAGAAGAGTTGTTGCAAATGGAAAGTGGCAACTTTTGGTTTGGCTGAAAATTAGGGTGGTTAGGGTAATTTTGAGGTTAAGATTTAGAGAAAATCATATTCGGAGCACTTTAAGAGCTCTAAAAAACACACATTTTTATGTTTTGACAGGTCCATTTGTCCAAAGTGTTTTTAAATGCATTTTACACTAGTTCAGTTGTTTTGCAATCATTAGTTTTAATTGACCAACTTATTCTACCCTTTCCTAGTGGAAAATAGTTCAAAGAGTCCGAAAATGCATTCCTTTATCCGATTCGAAATCAAATTCGGTGAGAAAATCATGACATTGAGAATATTAAAATAGTACTATTCATCAACATTTTCTTAATTACAGTTACGGCTGGTACAAATTTTATGTATAGTTTTTGTCCAATCTTTGCTCCAATTAACTTGATTATCTCAATCACACAACTCACCTGCCGCACGCTGTTGACATTAACCGCCCGATAGATGACCGTGTCCATCCACTCGCGGAACGCTGCCACCCGGGTCGCCACCATCGGCCGCCCAAAGCCACAGTCCGGTGCGTACGACCCAACGCCCAGCACGTCCTCCGGAAACGGGTTGGTGTCATCGGCCGGCCGGACCTCCCCCAGGACCTCGTTCCCGTTCCAGGGTTCGCAAGTCCCCGGAACGAGCCAGTCCCGCGACCAGGTGCAAAACTGCGTCTCGTTGAGTCCCTCCTTCAGGATGCCATAAGTCTTGTAAAACTCGGTACAATTGGCCGGTTCGAGCAGTGGCAACCGCGCCGTCAGGTACCGTTCCGTTCCGTCCGTGTTGTTGTCCCCGACGGTGCCGTCGTCGTTCAGGTTGTACGGACCGATGCCAAACGAAAGGAGGTGCCTTTGATCTTCGTCGATGGCGGCAACGCAGGACACCGACTTCCAGTCGTATCGATTTCTGTTTGAGAATCGGGCAGAATCGAAGAGGAGGTGAAATCAAACAAATTTCGCAAATCTCGCCCCTCAGATAATCACCTGTTATCGGTTTGCAGCCGTATCAGTGCCAGATCGTTGTAGAGCGTTTTTTTGTCGTAGTCCGGGTGAAAGATTATCTCGGCAATCCGCTTCCAGTCGTTCTTGTAGTTGACGACGTCGACTTCGCTGCAAAGGAAATGGATGGAACAGGAAGCACAATTGTGAAAATAGAGGTGCAATGTGTATGCAGTGGAGCGGCCTTTGAGAAGGTGCAAACAGGATTAGCTGGGCTCAGATTCGATCAGGGTTTCTGGTTCTTTTGGCTGGTTAGGGTTTGTTCGAAAATTACGTCCATGAATAGGGGAGGGGGGGGGGTCTGGTGTTTGTGACAGCCCATGTTAAAGGTATAGGAAAAGTGCGTGATAGGGGGGAGGGGGGGGGGGTCTGAAATCCCGAAAATCTCTGGACGTAATATTTGAACAAACCCTTAAGGCTCTGAAAGATATCATCCCGGACGGCCATGCTTGTTTAAGAAAAAAAAAACAAATTTTGATTCTTTCGACTCTGAATGTTGGGTGTACGAAAAACAAATCAAGTCTACCTCTTAATTCTTTGCGGTTTCAGTAACCCTTTCCTCCTGCGTAACCTCAAAGCACTTGAACAGGATTAACTCGATGCTTGTAACCCACACACCCACCCTTGGTTCTACTTACACATTTTTTACGCAACGAGCCGACGTCAGTGCGAAATCTTGTGCCACTATCGTGCAACCGCAAATCCAATCAACATTCTCACCATCCTTTCCAACTGCGCACTGATAGATGTCGAGGAGGTGGTTGTGGTTTTATGCAACAAAGGATGAGACGAATCAAGAAGATAAAAAAGTGGGTTAGATTGATCCGTTGAAGCGCTCTATTGGTAACTTCTGAGAAATCTATGTAAGGCTTCGATTTGTGCCACACACCTTGAATTCCTTGAAAATGTGCAGCTGTGCATTGTTGGGGTTTGCATCGATTGACTCTTTCTTCCCCGTCAGATAGGGTTGATTGAAGGATCCCTAGAAAAAAGAAAGAAAAAAATGTTAATTGAATGGTAACCAACCATTTTCCCAGAACAGTCTACCTTTGAACTCGGTGCAACCAACGCTTCGTCAGTCTCTCTGAAAGAAATATGCCTCGTGACGCACTCCTGAGGTGCAAAGTTCTTCTTCGTTACATCTTCGATCCAGTAAATGTAGTGAGCTATCTTGATGTAAACTCCCGGCGTAGTCTGACCGCAGGGAACTCCCAGCGCCGAAACGCCAACCACGAACGGGGTGTACCTCGAGCTGGACAGCAGGCGAATCTGCAGCGGACCGCCGGTGTCGCCGGGGCATTCCGTGAGCACCTCGTCACCGGCACACATCTGCATTCGGTTGATGCCCTGCCGGAAGGCATCCTTGTTGGTACGGTACCAGAACTTGCACCGATCCTGGTTGATTATGTTCAGTGGGGTGCTGTAGATGGGTGGAGAGACGTCGGTGTCTGTCGGGGGTATTACTGAATTAATTTGCGTATTTAAAATAACTGAAATGTTTTTTGAAGTTTATTCTGAGAAAAAAACAAAACGGAAAAAAATATAAAAAACAGAGAAACAGAGCCCAATTTGATGGCGCCCTTATGAATTTTTACATTTTTTTTTTCAAATTGTCCGCTCTACTAAAATACGGGTAATTCTCTACCAACTCACACGAAATCGGAAAAAGATGCCCCGACCCCTCTTCGATTTGCGTGAAACTTTGTCCTTACGGGTAACTTTTGTCCCTGATCCAGAATCTGAGGTCCGTTTTTTGATATCTCGTGACGGAGGGACGGTACGACTCCCTCCATTTTTGAACATGCAAAAAAGAGGTTTTTTTCAATAATTTGCAGCCTGAAACGGTGATGAGATAGAATTTTGGTGTCAAAGGGACTTTTATGTAAAATTAGACGGACGATTTGATGGCGTACTCAGGATTCCGAAAAAACGTATTTATCATCGAAAAAACACTAAAAAAGTAATAAAAACTCTGTCATTTTCCGTAACTCAACTGTAAAAAAAATTTGGAACATGTCATTTTAAGGGGAATTTAATGCACTTTTGGAACCTTCATTGACCCAGAAGGGTTATTTTTTCATTTAAAACAAAAATTTAAGATTTCGTGTACTTCTAAAATCGCAGGGTTATTTTTTAGAGTATTGCAATGTTCTACAAAGTTGTAGAACAGACAATAACAAAAATTTTGATGTATGAACATAAGGGGTTTGCTTATAAATATTACGAGTTATAGCGATTTTACGAAAAAAAAGTTTTGAAAATGATACTTTATGCGTTTCTTTTTGTTTCGTCGTTCGTGTCTGTCGCGGGTGACGATGAACGGCCATGATCAACGAAGACCAACTTTTTCAAAACTTTTTTTTCGTAAAATCGCGGGAACTCGTGATGGTTGCAAGCAAACCCCTTATGTATATATATATATATATATTTTTTTTGTAATTGTCTGCTCTTTGTACATCATCTTTGTACAACATTGTTACACTCTAAAAAATAACCCTGCAAAGTTAAAAAAAACACGAAATTTTAAAATGAAAATGTTTGTTCTAAATGAAAAAATTACCCTTCTGGGTCAACGTAGATTCGAAAAACACATTAAATTTCCCTTAAAATGACATGTTCCAAAAAAATTTAAGTCGAGTAACGGAAAATGGCAGAGTTTTAAAAACATTTCTAGTGTTTTTTTTTTCGATAAAAAATATGTTTTTTTCGGAATCCTGAGTACGCCATCAAATTGGGTGTACAATTTTACATAAAAGTCCCTTTGACACCAAATTTCTATCTCACCACCGTTTTAGGCTGCAAATTATTGAAAAACACTTCTTTTTGATAATATTCAAAAATGAAAGGGGTCGTACCGCTCCTCCGTCATGAGATATAAAAAAAAATGGACCTTGGATTCGAGATCAGGGACAAAAGTTACCCCTTAGGACAAAGTTTCACGCAAATCGAAGAGGGGTCGGGCAACTGCTGTGTGAGTTGGCGAAGAATTACCCATACTGAAATACTCAAATATTAAAATACTAAAATACTAAAATACTAAAACACTAAAATACTAAAATACTAAAATACTAAAATACTAAAATACTAAAATACTAAAATACTAAAATACTAAAATACTAAAATACTAAAATACTAAAATACTAAAATACTAAAATACTAAAATACTAAAATACTAAAATACTAAAATACTAAAATACTAAAATACTAAAATACTAAAATACTAAAATACTAAAATACTAAAATACTAAAATACTAAAATACTAAAATACTAAAATGCTAAAATACTAAAATACTAAAATACTAAAATACTAAAATACTAAAATGCTAAAATACTAAAATACTAAAATACTAAAATACTAAAATACTAAAATACTAAAATACTAAAATACTAAAATACTAAAATACTAAAATACTAAAATACTAAAATACTAAAATACTAAAATACTAAAATACTAAAATACTAAAATACTAAAATACTAAATACTAAAATACTAAAATACTAAAATACTAAAATACTAAAATACTAAAATACTAAAATACTAAAATACTAAAATACTAAAATACTAAAATACTAAAATACTAAAATACTAAAATACTAAAATACTAAAATACTAAAATACTAAAATACTAAAATACTAAAATACTAAAATACTAAAATACTAAAATACTAAAATACTAAAATACTAAAATACTAAAATACTAAAATACTAAAATACTAAAATACTAAAATACTAAAATACTAAAATACTAAAATACTAAAATACTAAAATACTAAAATACTAAAATACTAAAATACTAAAATACTAAAATACTAAAATACTAAAATACTAAAATACTAAAATACTAAAATACTAAAATACTAAAATACTAAAATACTAAAATACTAAAATACTAAAATACTAAAATACTAAAATACTAAAATACTAAAATACTAAAATACTAAAATACTAAAATACTAAAATACTAAAAACTAAAATACTAAAATACTAAAAACTAAAATACTAAAATACTAAACTTAAATACTAAAATACTAAAATACTAAAATACTAAAATACTAAAATACTAAAATACTAAAATACTAAAATACTAAAATACTAAAATACTAAAATACTAAAATACTAAAATACTAAAATACTAAAATACTAAAATACTAAAATACTAAAATACTAAAATACTAAAATACTAAAATACTAAAATACTAAAATACTAAAATACTAAAATACTAAAATACTAAAATACTAAAATACTAAAATACTAAAATACTTAAATACTTAACTAAATACTGTCCCATATGCAAAAACAGCCAGCTGAGGAAAAGTATTTCCCACACAAACTGGACGTACGAAGTACGGGATGTTTTAGGCTTGTTTGAAATAGCACACGATTGAACCAATAACTCAATAACTCAAATTCGATGAAAATGCATATGGGAAATTTATGCGATCAGGCGCAGTGATTTACGTTAATATAATATCCAGTCTTTTAAAAAATATTTAAATTACAAAAACAATGTTTCAAGCGCTATGATTTTTGTCGTACCTGTAAACTTAAATTTTAACAATCTAAGTGTTAGCCAAAATAAATAATCATCATGATCTGGGCCAGATTTTGAGAGATTTTTCATTTTCGGCAAATCTTGAACATTTTTTTTTTGTTAAAATGAACGATTTTGGTCAAAAATAAAAATACTGAATATCTTTTTTTAAATGAAAAATGTAAATGCAACCTTTTTGAAGCCAAAATACCGCTGAAATTCTACCAGTATTTGAATTAATTCGTATCATTCTTCTCCTGCCTTGTTTTTATTGTTTGATTTACGTTTGCTAGATTTGTTCAAATTTTTTTCGAAACTTGGTCAGATTTTTTTCAACCCTGGGAGACAAACAAGTTTCCACGTGGTTTATGAATAGTCACGATATGCTGAATAACAATTAAAACATATCATCGATTACAGTCATTCCACATATCCGGAACACCCACAAATTCGGAACACTGTTGTAATAATTTGTCTACTATTTTCAGGACCTTTTTTGGAAATTATCTTCCTATTTCTCTAGTAAAAGTAGTTCTTTTTGAACAACAAACTTCATTTCAAGACTATTTTATCCTGAGTAGCAAAATACTGCCTCCAAATTGCCTCTTCCAAAATTGTGGGATGTTATTGTGCCTTCGACAATTGTGGAACACCTGAATTTAACTGCTTTGTACAAAAAAAAGTTATCAGACCATTCATAAAACATAACTAAGCTTGAGTTTCGTTGGTTTCAGTGCGAGGAGCCATTATTTTGTAAAAATTATGTACTCATGGAGGGAACCAAAGTTTGTTTACATCCGTAAGAAAAAAGTGTTCCGAATTTGTGGAATTTAAAGGGTCAAAGTTTTTCTTCTAAAACTTGATATAATAGTTAAAATTTGCAGCTGTTCGATACAGCATTCGAAAGATAGCAAGAAAAGCTTTCAAATGAAGGTAAAAGCGAATCATTAAGTTCAATTCTGCCCATAATTGAAAATTCGGCTATTATGCCAAATTAAGTATTCCGAGAAAAACGCGTTTTAGTGTTTGTCACAAAATCTCCGTCAACACAATTTCCCATAAGAGTGGCATATTAGCCGTTTGGTTTTTCGCATCGTCAGCCAAATCTAAACACTATTTTAGTGAAATTCAAGTTTCAGGAGATGCGTTGGAACATCCTCTACCGCCTGGTGCTAATATCTCGTTTTTGCCAAAAGTGGATATTAGCCGTTTTTTCAATGGCGGGCAGAATTATCGATTTTCTATGATTTTTTGAACATTGGCCTATCTGTAAACCGTTCCGAATATGTGGGGTGGCTGTACTTTAAACTGTTAATCTATTTTCACAGCGAAATCTGGATATCCAAACCATTTTTTTTTTGGGAGAATCGGGACAAAATATAAAAATTCTCGGGATTCAGAAATTCCTGGTTTTTTAAAAAACCGGGAATTTTGTTCCGGAAATTTCAGGGATTTTTCTTTTCATAATCCGTCACCAAGATAACCTTTCCGGACTAAACCCATATCCCATATTGATAGAGCTGCACAAAAATATCTCCACAATTACATTTAGCCCAAAATGCAAGTGTAATAAAATAGCATGGTTACAATGATTTGATATCAAATGGGAATACATGATTCCCTATATTTCAGTTCTCAAAAAGATTCAAACGGTCAAATAAATAAGCCTTAAATTCGTCATTCAAATTATCTAATTAATAACACTCATAAATACTCACAAAAGTCCCAGCCGGTCGCGTGCAGCTTTCCGAACGAAAACGAATCGTTGGTGAACAAACAAGCCGGCGTTACAAAATCGGTCACGCTGGGGAAAGGCAAAAACCAAAACAAAAACAAAACATCAAAGAGCACCTCTCTTGTGAGCTCGTTCTCACACACGCGTGAGAGTGAGCGATCGAATTGAGTGATGGTAGATTTTGTAATCGACGATCAAGCACAACACAAGACACATACGTCACCGGTTTGGCGAGTTTGAGCAGCGCAACGTCGTGGTAGGCACTGTTGAAGTTGAACTCGGGATGACGGACGATTTCCGCAATGTCCGTCTGTTGCGCAAAACGGTCATCTTTGGCCCCGTACAGGTCCAGGTCGCCGGCCCGGACGGTCGTTGGGTCGTTCCTGGAGGGGGAGAGAAGATCTGATTAGCGATGGTTGCGGCCACGTGGCTGCTCAAGGGGAGGTTACCCTTCATCCTGGGTGCAGTGAGCTGCGGTCAGAACGTAGTCCTCCGCGATCAACGTTCCCGAGCACCTCCACTCGATTTCCCCACCAGTCTGCTTCCAACCGATCGCGACCAGATGGGCAAACTCCCGGGAGAAGGTTGGATACTGGACCGCCGGGGTGGTGGCCTGTCGATCGACCAGCTTCTGCAGTCGCAGGGAACAGTCTGTGGAGTTGAGAGGATCATGGGTTAAGGAACATTCAGTTAGCTGGTTTCAAGTGGTTCACGTACCTTCTAGAGATCCCGAATTAGGAAGTGTATGAACGCTCAGCTCTGAAAAGAGAAGTTCGACCTTGAAACAGTTGCGAAAATATTCACGGTATCACATAACTCGACGCAGTATCATTCACTCTCATAATCATAAATTGAGCCACACATCAGGCACGGAAAGAAAACCTCCCCGCAACTAGATTGAATCATATTGTTCCTCAAATTGAAAGCATATTTGCTTCACGCGATTTGAAAACTGACAACTTTGTTTGTGGTTTTAAAAACAATAACACTAGAATCATCAACATATGGTTACGGTTTCAACAGCAAGTGTTCTCTCCGTGTATAATGACACAACATCAAAATCGGAGCCATTGGTGTCAATCTCGGCCACTTTTCCTCAGGTTCGTCCAATTTCACCACTTCCCGCAACGCAACACACCCCAGAATTTCCCTCCGTGCCACTGGCTAACCTTCAAACGATTTGTGAAATGCCAGCGTCCAGTCAGCTGTCGAAACTAGCAGCAGCAGCAGCTGGAATGTCGCCACCGGCAGCGACCACCGCGGGACTCCGATTCCGATCATGGCACAAGACAAACTGAGCTTGCTGAGTTCCCCAGCAACAAGTCTCTCGCAACCGGCGACGAACCCGTCGTCGATTTTATGCATAATGTCTTCGTCGACGGCGTGTTGCTGGGTGTCTGTTGAGGTGCAGTGCAGTCGACACGTGGATTACATAAGGCGTGGTGCACAGGTTTTCGGGGCGGTTGGATGTAATAATGTCCGATGTGCAGATCGATGAAGAGTTTGGAGAAATAGAGTGTGGTGAGCGAAGTGCTTTCACGTGATAAAGTTTTCTGATGTTGAGAAACTTTGAGCAGGCGGTGTGTTAGGCTAGACGACGAGCAGAAGGCTGGGGGCGATCGTGCGTGACGGTTTGTACCGTTACGGTGAGAGACGATCGTAGATCAAGTTTGGAGTGTGAATGCTGATTAAGTGTGGGTGTGGGTGACGGATTAGAATGGATTTATTTTAGTATACGTTCAGCTTACAGCGTACAGCCAAAATTCAATCTCACAAACTGTTTTTAGGCGTCATCCATAAAGTATGTCACGCAAAAATCGGCCAAAATTAACCCCCCCTCCCCCCTATGTCACACTTTGTCACACAGGGTTGAACCCCCCCTCAAAATGTACGTCACATTTTGCCAGACCCCCCCCCATTGTTTTCGATGGGATTTTTTATAGTTTTTATTTCTTCAAACTCTCATAATTTTGGTTTTTTGCCAATTTTAATATGAAAAAAAAGTTGTCTAATTATTCATTTTATAGAATAAACATTGCGATATAAAAAAACAGTTTTGTGTCTTTTAAAAATTAGAAGACCTGGTATAACATTCAAATATTAAAAAACCTTGAAAACTGATTTTCACAGCTTTGTATCTAATAAGTTCAAATCATTTATAGCAGTTTTCTTATGAACACTTTGCTTTCAAAGCATTTATTTTTATCGAGCAAGAATTTGCAAAATATTGAAGTTCCAGCTGAATAAAAAAAAGTTACTATATAATAAATTATAATGTGATACTTCTAAATAAAAGTAAGCAAACAATTTTAGAAAAAATGATTTCATTGTGTACATTTCGAATTTATATTGTGCAATCATAAAAAAACTAGCGTGACGTCACAGTCTAGCAAACCCCCCCTCCCCCCTTCGTCACATCTTGTCACACCTACGGTAACCCCCCCCTCCCCCCCTAAGAGGGTACGTACTTAATGGATGGCGCCTTATTAGTTTTTTGAACAAAATAAATGTTTTGTTTTTTTTTTCATTATTTTTTTAAAGTAGTTTAATATTTCATTTCATTTTATTTTTATAAGGTTGCTTTAACAAATACATTGGTGCAGTTGTTATTCTGAGCTGAGATATGGACTACCTTTCAACAGCTGATTTGTTCAAAATTGGGAGAGAGTCTACTGGTACTAAAGAGAACGAATTGGACAGAGAAGGAAAAATTGCAAAAATAACCTTCGAAATAGAGTAGTTTAATATATTTTTCAACGTTTGGAAAATATTTTTGGTCTGAAGATTTTTTAAGCAAATTTAAAGAGCTCCCATAATACATAAACTATGAAAATATTTGCAACGGCATAACCACATTACATTACCATATTGAAATCACTCAAAAGACATGTTTTTTGTAAAAAAAAAACAATTGCAAAACTTACTGTTTGTATTTGATAACCACACCCATTTAACAATTTTTTGGACTTTAGTTAACATCTTTTTTATAGCATAACTTTTGAAGTACTCAACTAAACTTTAAAATTTTTTTAATAGCGACTTATGGGACGCCAAGACTACTAATAAAAAGCAAAATCATGGATTAGAAAAGATCATTACGGTACGATGGTACAAAGACTGGTAGTAAGCGTGAAAAAAACAATAAAAAATAGTGTTTGGAAATGGAGTTAGGTTTTAGATTGCGCCCTTTACCCTAGTTATTAGATTAGTTTCGAGATGAATTGTGAGAGAGAGAGTGAGTGATTAGAGAGTGTGTGAGAGAGTGAGAGAGACCGTACGGGAGTGCCCGACGGGTTCAGTTTGTTTATCTTTGCAATAAAGTTAAGTCTTCAGCCAACAACCAACTGGCTCGGTTCACCAGAACCCCCCGCGTACTTGCTACCGTCCCGATCGTCGCGAAATAAAGAGTTGTACCGCGTATCAACTTGTGTTCTTCTTCGATCCGTGTTGTGAAGAAAGGTCGTTGACCCGCGTGTGCTCTGGACGAGCTAAAACCCCCCCCACAAAATACAGTCCACTATTTTTGAAGGGCTCGATCCGGAACATTGGTCCTTCGAACCGGATCGAAGTGGCCGGCCCGAAGTGGAAGGATTTTTTGTGTGCGCGCGCGTGTGAAGTGGCCTGTTCGCGGAACAGTGGCCATCGCGATTCGGACTGTGCGAGTCCGCGGCAGTTGGCGCCATCGCGCAGTGATTTGCGGCTTTGTGCTGCAGTTTTTTATGCTGTTCTGCGCGTGGTGCTGATTGGAAGAAGCAGCTGGAGCAATCGTGGTCTGCTGGGAGCTGTACAGCGGACGGAAGCTGGGCTGCTGTTGGAAGCTGTGTGTTCGAGAGTGTTTGTGTGTGTGCTGGACGTTGCCCATCTACCGGAGGTTCCAGGAGGGCCAAGCAGCGTTCCAGAGGAAGTATTGGGTTTGCATGTGGTGCATGAGGTGTGTGTGTGTGTGTCTGTGGTGAGGTGTGTGCGAATTGGATTTGAGTGAATGAGCGTTTTTCCGAGAGAAGTTTTTAATAAAGAAGTTTGGATTTTTCACGCGTTTGCGTTTATTTCTGGGGTTGTGGTTTGGGTTATTCCTGCGCAAGCCCTGATTTGTTGGATTGTTCTGGTCTCTGTCGGTCTGTCCACTGCTGGTTCTCCACCTTGGCTCTCCCCACTGTCAATCGGGTCGCGTAGAACGTTGAGTTGATCGTTTCGGTGTTCGCGGTTGCAGTGTTCTGGATTTTTGGCGGTCAACGGTGAGTGAAGGCGGTGAAGAATGGACGAGTTGAAGGATTTGCTGAAGCAGGAGCGGCAGCTGATTCTGACCATCAATGGTGTAGGAGATTTCGTGGAGACATACAAGAAGGCGGAGCATGAGAACCAGATCTCGATTCGGCTGGACACCCTGGAGGAGGCAATGAGGAAGTTCTTCAAGGTGCGCCGCAAGATCGAAGCCATGATCGATGACGAGGATGAGGATCAAGTTGTTGGAGAGTCGAAGGAGGCTCGGAAGAAGCGGTTGGCTGATCTGGTGGTTCAGCGTGAGATGGAGTACAACAAGGCTCTTCGTGACGTCGAGGAGAGGTACTTCGTGGTGAAGGCGAAGCTGGTCGCGCTGCGCCCGGTCAAGGTTGAGCCCACTCCTGCCGCTGACCTGAACGAAACCTGCTTTGATCGGTCGACATCTCGCATTAAGTTGCCGGACATCAAGCTGCCCAACTTCAGCGGCGGTCTGAAGGATTGGATCTCGTTTCGCGACACCTACAAGAGCCTCATCCACTCCAACGTGCAGCTGCCGGACATCGACAAGTTCACATACTTGAGGTCCGCTCTGCAAGGTGAGGCACAGCTGGAGATTCTTTCGGTTGATTTCTCTGCAGAAGGCTACGACGTGGCTTGGAAGGCACTGGAGAAGAAGTACGACAACCACAAGCTCATCGTGAAGGCGTACCTGGACGCGATCTTCGACATCGAGCCACTGCGAAAGGAGAGTTTCGGCGGTCTGTCTCACCTGATCAGTGAGTTCGAGACAAACCTGCAGATGTTGAAGAAGCTTGGCGAAGGAACGGAAGCCTGGTCAACTATCCTGGTCCATATGCTCTGCGCGCGTTTGGATCATGCCACGCTGCGTCTGTGGGAATCGCACCACAACTCGAAAGCTGTGCCGAAGTACGACGTTCTGATCGAGTTTCTGCGTGACCAGTGTACGGTGCTGCAATCGATCAAGGCCAACCGGCCCAGCGAAGGAGACGGTCGGCAGAACCGCTCGAGAGTCTCGACCGCTCACACGTCCTCGCAGTCACAACGGCGCTGCCTGTTCTGTGAAGAGACGTTCCACATGCCGTTCAATTGCAGCAAGCTGAGGAACATGTCTGTGTCCCAACGAGTGGAGGAAGTGAATCGACGGCGTCTGTGCAGGAACTGCCTGCATGCTGGTCATTACGCTGACGGATGTTCTCGTGGATCCTGTTCCCGCTGCGGCGGTAGACATCACACGTTGCTGCACTACGACCTGCCGGCCCCTGCTGGCGCTCGACAAGAAAGATCCTCCGTTCCTAATACGCAAAATCAATCTCACGAAGCTGAACAACAACAACAACAACCCACGAGACAGCAAGACCAGACACAGAACATTTCCACCCAACCAACAACAAGTTTCTACTCCGTGATCCAATCCACTTCTCGAAACACTCACCCACCACCACCCACAGACTTTCGTAATACCACCACCCTCAAAGCGGCATCCCTCCCCGCACAAATTGCACCCACACTTTCCCGCCGAGTCCTCATGTCCACGGCTGTAGTTCGCGTCGAAGATCAGTTCGGGAACTTCGCGTTCGCTCGGACACTATTGGATTCGTGTTCCGAGTTCTGCTACATGTCTAGCATTTTTGCGAAGAAGCTGAAGTTCCGGACAATACCCGACGTACTGAGAGTACAGGGCATCGGAAACGGCTCAGCGTTGTCGCTCGAGGCCGTACGAGCGAAGATCCAGCCACGGCTGTCTACGATCTCGATGTTCTCGAAGGAAATGCAGTTCCACGTGCTGGAAAAGATCGCGAGCGATCTGCCCGTCACACCGGTTGACGTCAGCCAGATGATGCTCCCCTGTGACATCATTCTCGCTGATCCGCACTTTGGGAAACCTGGTCCCATTGACATGATCATCGGCGCTGAGTTTTACTTCGATTTTCTGGCGACTGGTCGGCGTAAGATCGTCGAGGACGGTCCGACGCTGCAGGAGACTGTGTTTGGATGGATAGTCTCGGGGAAAGTTCTAGTGTCGTCATCCAGCGTCCCATGCACGGCAACATACTTCAGCTCAGCTGTTGACCTGAAGGAAATATGCGAACTGGAGTCGAGTCACGCCGACAACACCCACTCTGTGGAGGAGTCCACCCGCGAAGAGCTGTTCAAGAAGACTACGAACCAAGAGGCGAAGGGAAGAACAGAGAGCGATGAAGAAGCCAGCACGCCGATGAAGAAAGTCCGGCAGGTCACCGATTCATACAATGTCACGGTGAAGAAGTGGATCTCCCACTGCCCAGAGCTGCTTAAGCAGCTCCCGAAGCACCTGAAGGACGAGCGCAGCACGCTCAACACGCTGCACAGTATCGTGCACGCTTGCGTCATGTGTCAACAGCTGTGGAGAGTCAAGAGCGATCGGGATCAACCGTTGGACGAATCGTTGCAGCAGCTGTGGAGAATTCTGATAAGTTTGACGGCGGTCGCGACGAGTAAGGTGCCGCGCTGGATTTAGTTCAGCAACGATTGCGTCGAGATCACGAGCTTCGGGTCAGAGCGAGCGTACGGTGCGAGTCTCTACCTCCGCTGCACTGCGCTCGAGAACCCAAAGCGCAAGAAGAAGAAGGTCAACATCCCACGCTCGGCAGAACGCACAGCGCACTTTGTGGAGTACGCAGTGGCTTTCCAACCTGCGAAGCCGTACGAAGAAGACAAGGGAGCGAAAGGCAATGTGCGCGCTGTGACCGTTCACGGACGCTTCGATCGAACGATCTGGAAGGTCTGCTCACTTCCCATCTGGGGAAAACTAAAATTAGCTAAAACCTCGATTTAAGCCCTCGCTGAGTGCGCCTCGACGCTTCGGCGTCACCCAAGTTAAAGTTTAAGTTGGTGTTTCTACCCTGTATGTGTGCATGTTAAGTTGTCGTTGAAGGAATCGCGCTGGACGCTGTCCAGTTCCTCTACTCGGTAGACACCTGTCTGCCCGAGCTCACCTGGTTATGGGATTGCATGAATCATTAAAGTCGCTAATCACACCCTATCATCGGTAGCACACCCACCCACGCTACCACATCTCACTGGAGGAAGCCTAGGTTCCTGCCAGTCGGTCTCGGCTGCTCGTTCGACAGTGGGCTTGGCCAGCTCACGGGCCGATCGGCATCCCGACCACGAAGTTTGAAGTCGAAATTAGAAGACATCCCTAACCAGCGAAGAACAACGCCCCCAGGAATTCACCGATGATCTGCGGATCGAGCACCAGAATTCACCTGGTGGGGTAAGTTGTTCCAGTTTACGCACGCTACATACACCTACTACATCAAGTTTTTGTTCGAGGCTCACCACCAACTCAACCACCTACACCGACGTCCAAAAATCCACCCGCACGACGCACATCCACGTCCGCAACAGCACAGCGGCGACAAGCACACCGGCGAACGACACACCACCAGCGTAACACCTTTATGGCCTGCGGGCTCAGCATCATCGTTACCTGGCTGGGTAAGTTGTTCCGGTTTTACAAAAAATCTCCACTGCATACTACATCGTATCTATCCCCGAGGAAATCTGCAAAAAAAACAACGTCAACAAGATGGCACACCCGAAGAAGAAGAAGGAAGGCATCAACCGATGCAACTGCACCCCGTGTGCACTCTGTGGTCGATCATTGGTCCCACCCGAAGCAGAGCATGTTCCGCTGGAGCATCACCCCCCACCCACACCGAAGAAGCGCAGCGCGAGGCTGCACCAGAAGTTCAGCACGGTTCGCGATCGTGGCACACGGCCACCGGTCTGACGAACACTGACGACGATCGAAGTCGAGGCTGCAACGGCAGCAAAACACACCACCGCGTCCGCTACTCTGCGGCGACCCCAAGCGTAGGCTGCACCAAGGCAGCACCGAAGCAGCAGATGACCGTTCCAGGGAGCAGAATGCAGTTCAGCAAGCAGAAAATGCACCAAGTCGTCCACGATGCACCCCACGAAGTCAGCAGCAACCTGAGCAGTTTGTTTACACCAGTAGAAGTAGAATGATTGATGCTATTGAAATACTGTGAAGCGAAGTTAGCCCTAAGATAATTCGATTTGAAATTAGTATTAGTGTAAGAAAGTAGGTAGCGTTCTTTTTCAATTGGTTGAAACCACAGGTTTCAAGGCGGGCGGCATGTTTGGAAATGGAGTTAGGTTTTAGATTGCGCCCTTTACCCTAGTTATTAGATTAGTTTCGAGATGAATTGTGAGAGAGAGAGTGAGTGATTAGAGAGTGTGTGAGAGAGTGAGAGAGACCGTACGGGAGTGCCCGACGGGTTCAGTTTGTTTATCTTTGCAATAAAGTTAAGTCTTCAGCCAACAACCAACTGGCTCGGTTCACCAGAACCCCCCGCGTACTTGCTACCGTCCCGATCGTCGCGAAATAAAGAGTTGTACCGCGTATCAACTTGTGTTCTTCTTCGATCCGTGTTGTGAAGAAAGGTCGTTGACCCGCGTGTGCTCTGGACGAGCTAAAACCCCCCCCACAAAATACAGTCCACTATTTTTGAAGGGCTCGATCCGGAACAAATAGCAGGCAAGAAGCCAAATAAAAAAATGTCAATGCGCATGGATCAATGATCCCCTCATAAGGACATACATGGTAAAGAGAGCAAAATAAGAACTGAAAATCAGGAATAAGAAATAGTCAATGCGGATGGAAAGAAAAATTGATCATTCCCTCACATAAACATCAATATAGCTACCTCCAAACCACTCACATATCGTCACCGTCGTGCTAACTTGTTTTTTTTTACGTGCTAACTTGTCGTACGTGCATTTTGGACCAAATTGAGTTAAAAACGCCATTTTGTGCAGCTCACAATGACTCACCTTTTGACCTTCACAGATCCCGAAAATTCGATTTCAATCCTGAGATATTCCATAAAAACCGAAAAAAAAAACTCCGTGCATTTTTGTCACTTTTAATATGAAAGAAGTTTCAATCATGTCGTGCTATCTTGTCACTCCCTGAAAATTGATGTAAGTGCGACAACTGGCCAAAAGGATTCCAGGTCAGAACGCGTTTGACACCACTGGTACAAGCTCGACTACCGTAAACAATTGTAATTATAACTCGAGACCTCAGAAACCAAATTCAACCAAACTTCGACCAAATGCACAGAATGGTCGTCCAACCAAAGAATGTATGACAAAAGGTCGAAAGACATAAGGTCAAATGGACAAAAGGTCGAATGCCAAAAGGTCGAATGGACAAATGGTCGAATGGACAAAAAGTCGAAAGGACAAAAGGTCGAATTAAAAAAAACATTTTACAAAACAAAACTTTTGATGTGAGCAAAAATACACTAAAATTTAAAAGCAGTTATGGAAAGGTGATTTGAACGTTTTTCTTTTATTTCACTTCTTTATTCTTTATAAAAACTAATCCGGAGGCAAGTTTTGGAAGTTGGAGGCAAGTTGGAAACTATTTGAATTTGAAAGAATGTGAAAGTCTCTGAAATATTCCAACGATTTTTACAAATAAAATAAAAACAAAAAAAAATATTTTGGAGGTAGTATTTTTCAAAAGAACAGCTAATATTTGAAAGAATAGAAAAACTCTCAAAAACATTACGACAGTCAAGAATAGGTTGTTTAATTTGAAAAAAAAAAAACCTAAAAAATAATTATAGAAGTCGACCTTATTTAAAAAAAAACTGCTAATGTTTAAAAGAATGGAATGACTCACAAAAAGATTATGATAGTGAGGAATAATTTGTTTTTAAAAATAAAAATAAACTTCCAAAATATTTTAGAAGTCGAACTTTTTTTTCAAAGAACTGCTCATGTTTGAAAAAATAGAAATCTGTTGAAAAAAATGATTTGGAAGTTACTCTGCTATTTAAAAAAAATGATCATTACTAAATGAATGGATAAACCAAGGATAAACTTACATAAAAAATCAGATTTATTTGTAAGAAAATATGTTTTTAATTTTTTTAAGATGTATATAATTATAATTATTTGTTTCATTTTTTCACATTCGAACTTTTGTCCTTTCGAAGTTTTGTCCATTCCACTGTGGATAAACCAAGGATAAACTCACATAAAAAATCAGATTTATTTGTAAGAAAATATGTTTTTAATTTTTTTTAGATGTTTATAATTATAATTATTTGTTTCATTTTTTCACATTCGAACTTTTGTCCTTTCGAAGTTTTGTCCATTCGACCTTTTGTCCACTTTAGACCTTTTGTCCATTCGACCTTATGTCTTTCGACCTTTTGGCATTCGACCTGTTGTCCATTCGACCTTATGTCTTTCGACCTTTTGTCGCACATCCCCAAACAAAATATGTTTGTTGTTGTTCACATTGCATACTCTCGTTTTTGTTTTTGGTCAGCATGAGCTCAAATTTGGAATTTAGCCTAATCTTTGATTTCTGGGGGTAGCCTCGAGTAAGCTCGGACTTGAACCACCCTAATGGGTAGTATTTTTCTCAAATAGTGCTAGACTTTTCTAAGTCTATCTATGATAAGTTTTCAAATTCGTATTAAAAATAAATAAATAAATAAATAAATTGGCCTTACTCGGAACAAATTACGAAACATGATCCAAGTTTTGTTCAATGGACCCAAACATAAAATTTAGATTTGCTCTTAATGAGAAAGAATTTGTTCATATCATAAGTCAAAAACATTGAATATTACTCGAAATATATAAACTAGCTCATCAAAAAGCAAAGCAATCCACTTTAACGACCCCCGGGTATTTTGTGGTCTCTGTTGCAAGTTTCTGCTCATTTCTAGGCGTCCGAAGGTTATGTGAGTCACCCAAAACCTAAAAAAAAATCAAATTATTAGCTCTACAGCATTGCCTTGGCGTTCTCGATTGCGAGATTCCTACTCGAAACTAGGTGTCCGAAGGCTTGATTGTTGAGGCAATTGCAAACCTCTTTTGACACCTAAGCTTCCATCCACCCCGGGATTCGAACTGACGACCTTTGGATTGTTAGTCCAACTGCCTATCAGCGACTCCACCGAGGCAGGACCCAGGGAGACGACTCCTACACCTGGACTGAGCTAACGACCTAACCTTTTTAGGTTAGTCCGGGGCCAACATTTACTTCCCGTCCGACGGAAGGCGTGATCAGACAAATCTCGTCTCGAATGCCACCGGGTCCGTCTGGGATTGAACCCAGGCCGACTGGGTAAGAGGCTACCACGCTTACCACTAAACCATCGGACCCGGCTAGCTCATCAACATTGTCCAATTCCGCTAAAAGCAGCTGACAAAAACATTCTAAATTCCATTCTCATCCCCAACCAGCTAGCTCCCGTTACCAATTTACTGCTGATATCATTTTCAATCAACAGTTTTGCCCATTTCGCTGGTCTCACTTTTTCGCTGGGTGGCTGCCATCAGGCCATCAGTTTTCACGGTTTTTATTCTGTAATGGCAAATTTTCATGCATCATCCAACTGATTTCTCCTCTTTTTGTACCTTTACATCACATTCTTTTGCCAGTGATGGCTTTTATTCTATGTGTCTGTGTGTGTTTGTGTTTGCTTGCACGACACGGGTTTCACCATATGAACCATGAAAATTGTTACCATAGCTTTCTCTCTCTTTCACTCGCACACACACATATATCACAGAATGATTCCATGAATGTACCTCGCGTTGTCCCGTCCTCGTGTTTTCCACCCTGAGACCCCTAAACTAGCAAACATTGTGTCCTTCTCGGTGCGATGATGGTGAAAAGCGTATAAATTATTTATTAGAATCATGATAGTGATAGCATTGTGAGGAAAACACTCCTCGCCCTCTCCATCGGAGCTCGCCCCCCCTATGACAGGGGACAGAGACGATGTATGTGTGTCGAGTGGCGGGAAAATTGCGGGAAAAATTTGAGGAGAAAAAAGAAAGAAAAGCTTGTGTGGTTCTGATCTGACGTTAGGAAAAACGTACACTGATAGTATTAACCTGTACAAATTTAATTTGGAAAAACATTCTGAGGAATGTTCAAAAATCCTTTTTTTTCTTTAATTAATTAATGAATTTTATTTGGAAATCTCGACTTCTCAGATGTCAAATTCGTCCAGGACCACCCCAGTTACAAACAACTAGCGTAATGTAACCGAAGAGCCAACGTAACGTATTCACTTTCGGGCACGGGTAAAAACATACATCGCATCCAGAATAAATCTATAAAACATGTTATATAAAATTATTACCATCATGCGGCACGCTCGTTCGGCTGTTGTTCCGAATGGGTTCCCGGGCGCAACATAGCGGGCCCGAATGGTAGCGCAACAACTTTCAAGAGCACTTTCGAGTGAGGGTGGGATTGGATGGAATGGATCCTGTGCTTCCCCCTCATCGTGCGAAAATAATATCAACAAAGAGCAAACACTTTTTTTTTTTTTTTGTTATTGTGAAAGTGATAATGGCGAGATATGGATGAAATTGGATGGGTTTTTTCACAATCATAAACGATTTTTGATTTGTTCCATTCATGGATTGATTGAAATTCACCTACAGCTTCATTTATGGGCAATTATTAAAATGGGTTTCGATTTATTTTTTGACTGAAACAATTTTTATGCACAAAACATATATTTTAAGGATTATATTAATTTGCATATAATTTTTAAAGCTGTCCAAACACAATTTCGACCAAAATATTCAAAAAATCGTCCAAATGTTTTAGCCGAGCTACCGTGGCCGTGAGTTTACGGGTTTCGCCTTGTAAGCGGAAGGTGATGGGTTCGATTCCTGTCTGGCTCGGCTAAGTCAGATCCCTTCAAAGAGTATATCTACTCACTGGGAATACTGACCAGTAGGGGAGTTCGATTCTCGTACCGGGATGATGAATGTCCTAATTTTCAATGTTAATAAAATGATTGAATAAATAGTTAGATAAAGATATAAATTTTTTCTCGTCTAAAGGCGTTCTATAGTGGTCAATCCCATTCCCCAGAATTGCATTCTCAGAATGCCATCCGCCAGAAATCCTTTTGCCAGAATGACCTATTCCGCAGAATGTATCATCCCTCATAAATAGTTATTGTTGTTATTTATTTCCAAAAGGCTTTTTATCAGCATAATGAAATCTACAGAAAATTAAAAAAAATATATTAAAGGTTGATTTGATGTCAAAATTAAATTCATTGAGATTCCCAAATTTTTTTTTTAAATTTTAAGATTTTATAATTGTTTAATTTGTTAATCATAAAATGTTCAAATCTTCAAATCTTCAAATCTTCAAATCTTCAAATCTTCAAATCTTCAAATCTTCAAATCTTCAAATCTTCAAATCTTCAAATCTACAAATCTTCAAATCTTCAAATCTTCAAATCTTCAAATCTTCAAATCTTCAAATCTTCAAATCTTCAAATCATTAAATCTTTAAATCTTCAAGTCTTCAAATCTTCAAATCGTCAAATCTTCAAATCTTGATATTTTTAAAATCTTTAAATCTTCAAATCTTCAAATCATCAAATCTTCAAATCTTCATATCTTCAAATCTTCAAACCTTCAAATCTTCAAATTGTCATAGCATCAAAACTTACAATCTGCAAATCGTCATAATTTGAAATCTTATTTTTTTTTTATGAATTTTATAATTCTCAAAAAAAAAATTCTTTTAGTAAAACAGCAACAGTCAACTTTAGTTGGAAAAGTTTAATTCTTGAGGATGGTTGATTATAGAGAAAGAATCATGCTGGGGAATGGTGGTTTCACGCAAAAAGATATCTAGGGAATGGATTTCTGGGGATTGTGATTGGTCCAAAACATAAAATAATCGAGTTTTTTTCATACATTTTGAGATTATAACACACATTTTTGATAATACTCAAAATTTTCACAAAACTAACGTAGTTTCGAAAAAATACTCAAAATGTCAGATTTGACAAAATGAGTATCAAATGATCGAAAAAATTTCAATCATTTTGATAGTACTATTTTTTTTGTGAGATACTTAAAATTTTCACAAAACTACGTATTTTTTGAAAATATTTTTTTTTGTTTTTTCACAACATGGGTATCAAATGATCGGAAAATTTGCATAACTTTTGAATGCTTTAATACATTTTTCTAAATTTGTAGTATTTTTGGTCGGAATGCGTAGGTAGTTTTGTGAATTTTTAAAGTATTAATTTTTATATAATTTTCAAAATGTTATAAATTATCCCGATCATTTGATACCCACATTGTAAAAAACTGAACCTTTTAGTTTTTTTTGGAAAATAACTAGTTTTTAGAAAGTTCTGAGCATTTGCAAAAAAAATGTCATAACATTCGAAATGTTTTAAATAATTCCGATCATTTGATACCTTTATTTCAAAAACAATAATTTTGATTTTTTTATAATTGAAATGGATAACTGATTCCAAAACACTGAATTTTTTTTTTAGTTTGGATGATTTTTCATAGGATTATAGCCAATGTCTTTCATATAGCCAAAATCCCATAGGCTCTGTGCCTCAGTTGAGCACTTGGCCGCGTTTAACTTAGGCAGCTGAATGAGTCAAATCCGGGGCAGTGCGTGTATCTTATTTTTTGGAAATATTAAAATGGAGATATCTTCAATATAGTTCAATATAGTTCAAATACAGTAAAACTTCTTAACACTACATGCTTGCATGCAATACATTTCATGCGTGCTTTATTAGTGGATCAGAACCCATCTTCTTTGAACGATGAAAATAGTTCCATGCTAAAGGGAATAATAATTCTAAAAATAAAAAAATCCAAAAAGCAAAGTTTTAATCCCTACCTTTAACTTTTACTTTCTCAAAAATTTCTTCCTCGCTGAAGTAATCAAGTTCGCTTCTGAGAGCCGTACACCAGTGTTGAACACAAAGTTCCGAAAGCAGCTTGAAGCACAAACATAATAAAATAAAAGCCACCACCATCCTTCCATCACGCCGATCGCTATCCTGACTATGCATGCATGCAATTCAGCTGATTGTTCCTTGTTCATAGCTCACTCCAGCTCCAGCTTACGTTGCTTGCTGATTTGGGGGGTCACACATATGACCCCGTTCCTGAACTAGTAGTTTTCGCAAGGATATTGATTTCAATAAAAGAAGGGTTTTGCTTGCTTTACGACGCCAGATAAAGCTGCCCGTTGGCAGGGTTCAATCTTTTACCTGTTCGGTTCTGTTGATCTGTGTGTTTCGAACCGTGAGTACTGAATTTCAGGAATTGCTTTATTACACTCTAAATGGATAGCACTCTGCTGTGTGATGTCTGGTTTGGTGGATGAACACATCAAACGTACCAGTTTGGGGATAGCATTTTATTGCCACTTGGCATACCTTTCCTTGGAAATAGTACATCTGTTGTTCTTTTGCAGTACCGGTTAGATTGAAGTTCTGAAATTGGAGAGTTGATTTGTGCTAGGTTGATTGAAGTTGTTTTTTGATATGTTTAAGACTGAATGAAATTTATTTGAAACAAGTACAGCAATACTTTTCCATTGTTACGTGAATCAGTCTCAACCAACTCTTAAAGAAGGGACCGTCTAGAAACTTCAGCACGATCGATATTGGCACGCCGGTTATCGTAATAAATTAGCTACCAGACTGATGGCCTTGAAGAAATATAGCCCCCAATGTGAACGCTGGACATTGGATCAAACATCTCTCACCTCATATTTTGTTTGGGGAGAAGTTTGTTGATTTGATTTTGATAAAACCTTTCAGAAACATTTTCGCCTGTGCAAGCTGGCTGGGGAAACTTCTAGCAGACGTTCTCAACACGTATTATAGAACTTGAAATCGACTTGAACACATCTTCATAGATGCATGAATACACAGAGAGCAGTGTGTTAGCATATCCTAAACCCGACTAAATCGGCTAAACCTTGGACTAAGATAAACACACCTCCACCGGCCCCTCTCATATTTAATTCAGTGTGCTGGTCCATAATTTATACATCAATCTGCTTTCCTTAATTTGGGCTTCATCCTTTTTGACTCACTTTTGCTAGTTTGTCCAGCTGTGAAAGATGCCGAGCATTGAGTCGAAGCAAGAATGTATGGACTTGTATCAAGATATTCTCTTCTTCCATTAAGATTATTCCAGAGGATTCCTGCATGTTCGACCCTGCCCCCCAAACGTACCCTTCGAGGTAGGTCAAGTTTGCAATCGAATTTTCACCTTCATTGAAGTCTGCTTAGAAGTCTGTCAAGTGAGAGCTCTAACCCACTTACCGAAAACTTGTCCCAACGAGGCAACAATCTCTCCAAAACTAACGACCATCGCCTTACTATCGTGTATGTTCGGGGCATGGAATCTCGTTTGCGCCACAAAGGACGATGCCGTGGTACACACAAGTTTCTACTTATTTACATCAAATAACGTCATGATTCGAATTCCCGGACGCTTCGAAACCTGGACACTTCATCTTGTTTCTTCAATTATTTGGATATACGTTCGTATTATGAATGTCAAAACTGTGTTATTTGATGAATTCTAACATCAACTTTCATTTAAAGTTTGTTTGAACGCTGTAGTTAATGTCAGAACAATTAAATAAAATAAAATTATAAGATTACCAAAAATGCGAAACATTTTACTTGAAATATTTCATGGGCGTCCGAAGCACCGAAAAGGCAAAGCAAAATTTATGGTTTTGATTTCCTTAAATTCTAGCAAATTTTTATATAAAATATCGATTGTTTTGATGTTAACAGCTTATTTGAGACCTAAAGAATGCCATTCACTAACATTTCAGTCCAAATTTGTGCGATTCATTAACAAAAACGAGTGTCCGGAATTCGAAGCAAAAGTGTCCGGATTTCGAATCAGCTTTTATCAGTGTCCGGGATTCGAAGCACAACAAGTCATTTTAATTTTCAAATTTTGATGAAAAATTGTTAGAAAAGACATATTTTTCATGCATTCTCTAAAAACTGACTGTTAATACTACACAGCAAAAAATCCGATGGTAAAATCGCATGCAAAAGCATGCACATCACCTTCGTCACAATAAACACTTAATATTACACACTACATGTACAATTTTTGCAAACACAAAAAAAGTTGCAACCGATGGGATTCAAAACCAGCACCAACAGTAAGGACTGGCGCCTTAGCCCACTCGGCCATCAGACCGATGAAAAGCTGAAAGGATAAACGCATATATGCGCTTGACATTTCGGTCAAGTTGGTTTCCTATACTGATGGGCTACATATTTCAAGGTGTAAAGTAACATAAAATTGCATAAAATAATGCAATATTTATTTTACACCCAGGCCTTTTACACGCAGCTGGATTACTACTTTTTCAGCTGTGTACATCCTGATGATATTTCTTCATTTCCAACTTATAACATGATTTTTTGTCAGCTATAACGAAAATGATATGCTACTAAGTGTCCGGATTTCGAATCATGACGTTACAATGTAAATAACTCTCCGACGAGCATCCTTCAAGGAGGTGCGCATCTTCTTGGAAAGAAGGTTCTAACGACTAGCTGTCAGAGCAGAGGACAATGATTGTTTGCAAAGAAAGCTTTTCCTAAAATGAACCTGAATCAATAAAAAATCTTCAAAAGTGATTCACAAAAACAGATATTAAATAAATGATAATTTGCCAAATTACACCAACGTTACAAGAAACGTTCTCGACTTTCCGGGCTGGTTGCAGTGAGGGGAAATTCGCTGGCCAACTAAAGGGTACATACCTCGGGTGAATAGAAATCGAGGTCCTCGTGAGTAACAAGATGGTCTACTTACATAGGATGTTGCTCACCAGATGAACACTACATCTTCACTTTGGCGTGCGAGCTCAATGATGATGGTCTTGATGAAATGAGAAGATTGGGGGATGATGGATGCTGAAAAAAACGATGCCAGTCAAATTTGACTGAAATGTGGTCGCAGAATTTGAACTTGATGTTAAAAGAAAGAAATTAAAATATACCAAAAAACATTTTTTTGTTCATGATTAGAT
>NC_051862.1:134413523-134418523 GCF_015732765.1 Culex quinquefasciatus | reverse complement strand
CCCCCTTAACTAATCATCCTTTGTAGCGTGATGCGGACAGGGAAGAAAATCAAGAAGTGGAAGGATAATTGCATTTATCTCCGGTGAGATCAAAGGTAGGCGTAATATATAAATTAAGATTTCATTTGAATGGATTACCTAAGGGTGCTACGTGATTGCCATTGTGGAGGGAACTTAATCGATTTATATCGATGTCTCTCAGTAGGGTTTCCAGAATGGTTCAATAGATGTAGTTTGTTAAAATGGCTTCCATACCATACCAATGGAATGCAATATTATTCATTTTACGGATTACTCATAAGATACCAGATTCAACATATAAATATTATTCATATGACGACAAAAATCTCAGAGCTGCAATATGCTTAATTGAAAAAATATCAATATTTCTAATTTTTAAAACGAATATTATATTTATTAACGAAAGAAAACTGTGCTTTGAACCAGGGAAGGGAAATAAGAACCCGCACTTGAAGTAAGGTAACTTTGATAAGCACCGCACCTAAAAAAAATCGAGTGCGGTGCTTGGTGCTAGTATGAAAATTTGGTGTCTAAATTCTATCCTCTTTTAAAATGTTGTAAAAACGGAATCCACCATGTGAAATTACGGGAAAAAGACAACACTTGGAACCTGGTTTTGTTTCCACCTCTTCAATAATTTTTTTCACTATCAAAAGGTAATTTCCTAATTACCGTAAATTAGATACTTTACCTGCAGAAACCTCACTCGAATGAAAATATTGCTTCATATTTTCAGAAAAAAAGTGCAAAAAAAATCACTTTGAAACGGTTCGGAGAAGCTGGGGGAAGCACGTTTATATTTTTTTAATTTGTCCGCGTAAAGACAAAATTCATATTCACCTTTGCCAACATTATAAAGATCCACACATTACAGATTCTTCATCACTCATCACTTTTTACACTGTAACATATATTGCATTCCTGTTAATTGATTTAGAATAAATATTCTTGAAAAATCAGTGGAAAAATAAGCACCCTCAACCTAGGTGCCTATAATAAGCACCGAAAAAAAATGGGTGACTAAAGCACAGCACCTTTGACTTTTTACAAATCTGGGTGGCTAAGTTCGTTCCCTGCTTTGAACAATTTGAAAATAAGTTTATTGTTGTTAAAATATATATTCAAACAAATAATGAACTTCAACCATATTCCTAACAGCTAAAAAACACAGTACACAGTAAAATTGATTACCAATCTGAGATACAAAGGTAACATAACAAGAATCACGAAGCCGTGCATAATTTGCGAGAGATTAATGCCTGCTGCTGTTTGCGTGTACGATATTCTGACATATGTTTTGCATGTTACTCGACTTTGAGACGACAGGGCAATCGTGGAGCGGCCGTTAATTACGCGTATTTCATGAGACATGAGCTCGTGTGCGTTAAGGTGTATTCGTGTGAGCATTAGCTAATAGTACACTCACGCTCGGTCAGGCAATGAGTGGTTTAGTGCATTAATTGAAATGAATAGTTTGATTGCTTGTCTTTGTTCTGTCGCCGGAAAATGGGTTAATTGTTTGAAGGATGTTCCTGGGATTGAACACAAACACCCGCACGCATGATAAACAGCTGGTAATTGGAACAAATCCTCGATAGATTTATGTCCACTGAAATAATGATGAATGTGGTTGATTAGGCGCATGGATCCACGTGTATTGGCTTGATTGGCCCTTTTAAGTCCGCTTGGATGACACACGGAGCCTTGTGCACTAGGAATGACAGATATATCTCGAGTTGCATTTCAACATATTTCTGCCTACACAGAGAGTGCACTGTGCATTGTTAGTGCCATGTTTCAACAAACAATAAAATCATTGCTCTAAAAGCCTCCGCAGAAGTTCGTCCTTGCCGTCGTCAGAGCTATGTGTTTGCACAAGTGCATCGTTGTTGTCGTCAGTCAGTACTGTAAAGTGCAGCGAAGCGTGAGTTGATCCTTCAAGTTGGCTTTGTTTTCATCCACAAGGCACTTTAGCTACAGAGGGTAGAGGTCCTCTAGAATAATTGCTTATTTCCTGGATCGTTAGTTTAGTTTGTGTAAATTTATACAACTAGCATCTTTTCCAACGAAATCATACTGAAAATGTAGCTGATTTTCTAATTTTCATCATAATAAAATGAGTTTTAATAATTTTTCAAGTTCTAAAAATCTCTCATCTCTCATCTCTCATCTCTCATCTCTCATCTCTCATCTCTCATCTCTCATCTCTCATCTCTCATCTCTCATCTCTCATCTCTCATCTCTCATCTCTCATCTCTCATCTCTCATCTCTCATCTCTCATCTCTCATCTCTCATCTCTCATCTCTCATCTCTCATCTCTCATCTCTCATCTCTCATCTCTCATCTCTCATCTCTCATCTCTCATCTCTCATCTCTCATCTCTCATCTCTCATCTCTCATCTCTCATCTCTCATCTCTCATCTCTCATCTCTCATCTCTAATCTCTCATCTCTCATCTCTCATCTCTCATCTCTAATCTCTCATCTCTCATCTCTCATCTCTCATCTCTCATCTCTCATCTCTCATCTCTCATCTCTCATCTCTCATCTCTCATCTCTCATCTCTCATCTCTCATCTCTCATCTCTCATCTCTCTTCTCTCATCTCTCATCTCTCATCTCTCATCTCTCATCTCTCATCTCTCATCTCTCATCTCTCATCTCTCATCTCTCATCTCTCATCTCTCATCTCTCATCTCTCATCTCTCATCTCTCTTCTCTCATCTCTCATCTCTCATCTCTCATCTCTCATCTCTCATCTCTCATCTCTCATCTCTCATCTCTCATCTCTCATCTCTCATCTCTCATCTCTCATCTCTCATCTCTCATCTCTCATCTCTCATCTCTCATCTCTCATCTCTCATCTCTCATCTCTCATCTCTCTCTCATCTCTCATCTCTCATCTCTCATCTCTCATCTCTCATCTCTCATCTCTCATCTCTCATCTCTCATCTCTCATCTCTCATCTCTCATCTCTCATCTCTCATCTCTCATCTCTCATCTGTTTCCTCATCTTTTTATTTCATTTTTAGCATCTAGATTCTCCTCACTTGTATTTTTGTTGTTATAAAATTACATAAAAGTATTTAGGCGCTGGATAAAAATAGGGAGGTTTCCTCTCACTTTTCCATTATAAAAGCATGTTTAGCTTATTGTCAACCTCGTTCGACGTAGGTTCCACCCTGGAGGAAGTTCAAGCTTTGCGCAATTGTGTTTACAAGCCAATGTTATGAAACAACAACATAGCTTGCAACATTACATGCTTCTGTTATTTTGATTTTTTTTGCGGTTTATTTCATTTGTATATTTAATTTTTAATTTTTGTTGCGTTATTTTACGACATTATCTTAATAATTTAAAACTATATTAAATTCATAGACGTATTTTTTGAGCATTTTACTAATAAGCAACATAAAAACATAAAGTCGCTTTTAAGCAGTGCTGCTCGCAAAGATGGGACTTGTTATTCTACACAATTCTCCGTTTGTTGTCGTCCTCGACGTAGGCTCAGTCGTACTCAAGTGCTGTGACAGTGTCATGACGGCCAAGTACACGAGAATTGCCTTTAGTATGTTTGTAACAAGCTGGTCTGTTGTGTATTTTTTTAAAACTCGTAGCAAGAAGAGTTAATTAAATTTCAAAAAGAGCCAAGATGTTTTTAAGATAGGAAATCCTACAGTTTCATTTCATTCATTTCATTCATTTCATTCATTTCATTCATTTCATTCATTTCATTCATTTCATTCATTTCATTCATTTCATTCATTTCATTCATTTCATTCATTTCATTCATTTCATTCATTTCATTCATTTCATTCATTTCATTCATTTCATTCATTTCATTCATTTCATTCATTTCATTCATTTCATTCATTTCATTCATTTCATTCATTTCATTCATTTCATTCATTTCATTCATTTCATTCATTTCATTCATTTCATTCATTTCATTCATTTCATTCATTTCATTCATTTCATTCATTTCATTCATTTCATTCATTTCATTCATTTCATTCATTTCATTCATTTCATTCATTTCATTCATTTCATTCATTTCATTCATTTCATTCATTTCATTCATTTCATTCATTTCATTCATTTCATTCATTTCATTCATTTCATTCATTTCATTCATTTCATTCATTTCATTCATTTCATTCATTTCATTCATTTCATTCATTTCATTCATTTCATTCATTTCATTCATTTCATTCATTTCATTCATTTCATTCATTTCATTCATTTCATTCATTTCATTCATTTCATTCATTTCATTCATTTCATTCATTTCATTCATTTCATTCATTTCATTCATTTCATTCATTTCATTCATTTCATTCATTTCATTCATTTCATTCATTTCATTCATTTCATTCATTTCATTCATTTCATTCATTTCATTCATTTCATTCATTTCATTCATTTCCGTAACATGTTGTATCTTCAGGTATTTTGTTTTCAATCTGGTTCAAGTATCCGTTGTCTCATTACCCCCGAGAACTGTTCAAAACAAAAATCCATTTATCAAGATCTAATAAATTACACTCCCCTTTTAACAAAGGTAATTACAGCCAATCTTTTCCGAATATAAATAGCACAGCCAAGGTGCAAACCTGCCCCCACTTTTGCACACACTGTACTAGGATGGATGTATATCGCAGTGCAAAGTTAATTCCACACCGATTTCACCGTGATTTGCTGGCGAATTGTTGGCACTCAGGTACGTACTTGAACTTTTATCAAACGGAAAAAATAAAAGTTTACACTCCGCAGTAAATGAAAAACGTATTGCAGTCTGTGGATTAAATACAGAAAAAAAACTGAAAAACAGCCATCAACGAGAGATTATCACTATCTAGTTTCGAGCATTGCACACGTACAAGTACACACACACACACACACACACACACACACACAATCACAGACACTCGAACCTCTGATAATCCTGACAGCTCCCGCAATGCCCCAGTAATTAAGCCG
>NC_051862.1:134386023-134408523 GCF_015732765.1 Culex quinquefasciatus | reverse complement strand
CAGGTGATGTCCAGGTGGCTTTGTGGATGTCCTTGCGAGGAAAGTAGGTGCTCCTGACCACCATTCCCCGGGAGGCTGCAAAGTCGATGCAGCGTTGGCCGTTGTCATTCGTGACCGAGTGCAGGCTTTCTGGGCCTATAGTCGGTCGAAACATTTCCTCCCTTCCGAACCGAGCGTTCATGTCCCCAATGATGACTTTCACATCCTGCCGCGGACAGCCGTCATACACCTCCTCCAGCGTCGCGTAAAATGCTTCCTTTTCATCATCGGACTTTTCCTCGTGGGGGCAGTGCACGTTGATGATGCTATAGTTGAAGAAACGGCCTCTTATCCGCAACTTGCACATCCGCTCGCTGATCGCCGTGAAGCCGAACACGCGATCCTGCATCTTGCCCCGCACAATAAAGCCGGTACCCAGCTTCTTGTCCTTGCCGCCGCTCAGAAAAAACCGGGAATCGGTCTGTCGACCTGGCCAGTCGAGCACCTGCTCCTCCTCCAAGCACACCTCCTGCAGTGCCACAACATCGAAGTTGCGGGGTTGCAACTCTTTCGCCAAAGCGAATTCGAAACCCAGAAAGTTTAGAGACCTGCAGTTCCAAGAACCGAGTCGCCAATCGGTGATCTGCTTTTTAATGGGCTTCTGCCGTTTGTTCCGGATCTCCAATCTTCTTGCCATTCGCGATCCTCCCTTTTCGGTAGGCAGCCTTATCAGGGCCGCGCTACCTAGTCTCGGGGCGACGAGTTCGCCTAAGAGCTACCGAAACTTAGCTCCGGTTTTCTCTCGCTACCGTAACGGGGGCTTTTGTCTCGAAGCCTAACGGTCTTCATACCCGGAAGCGAACGTAGCAGCAAAACATAAATTTGCTGCTTTGGAGTTGTGTGCTTTTGCGCTACCGAAACCACTTTTAAATTTTCAACAATTTCAAAAACTTTTGCGACTTTTTTTTCCTGAAAATTTTGCACTTTCGACACACCGCGATCGACCCTTAATGGTGTGCGTGTCGTCACCCGTAGCGAAACACTAGCAGAGGCCACGAACGATCACTTGTTTTGCTTCCTTTGTTTCTTCCCACGATGCCGCCGCTGTGCAGCAGAATGATCTTCTTTTTCTGCTAATCCACCGGCCGCAGGGGGAATCTAATACACTGCACTGATTCCCGGCACAATCCCGCGTTGAATAGAATAGAACAATTATTGATACCGTTAACCGGGGTGACATTGATAGGATTTTAATTTATTTTTGGAATATTTTCCAACTGGTAAGGGTTTTCTCAAGACTATTATTTTTAAAACATGTACTAGGGTACCCTAGAACAATTTAGGTATTAAGTAGGCCATAAAAGCCTATTTAGGCCGCATGAGAGTTTTCAGAACCATGATAAAACCTGTATGTTTAAAAATGTTACTTGGGTAGGCCACACAAGATCCATGCACTTTTTTTGATAAAAAAGTTTTTTCAATAGTGTTTAAAAAATAGTTGCATTGAAAATTCTTATTTTGAATACCGGGGTGACTTTGATAGTCATAGTTTTTGTTGTTAAAATCAAGTTAAATGTGTTCAAATTTTATTTTTGCGTAGAATGTACCATCGCTAAGGTTGCTGAAATAGTTTTTTACAAAAAAAAATCAGTGTTTGTTTAGTTATTTAGTTAACTAAGTTTATGAGCTTTTTAACAAAATACATATCAATTTCATGTAGATTTTTTTAAAAGTCAGAATTTTACCTGGAATTTGTTTTGTTTGTAAAATTATCGATTCATATTGCATTTTAAACTAAATTCGAAGCACGAATAAAAAATTTTCACATTTTGTATACAATTTGTTCTACTTCAAATGCCTTCAAATTTGAAAATTTTATTTCATTATGTTTTAAGAACACACAATTTTTATTATTTTCTAACTTCGTTTACCTTCTCCTAGTGGAAAATTGTCCGAAGAATCCGAAAATGCTTTCGTTTTCTGATTTGAAATCATGTTCATTGAGAAAATCATGACACTTTGAGAATATGAAATAATGCTATTCATCAACGTTTTCTTAATAATAGTTAACTAACTTTTTAAACTTTTCAAAATTTAATGAATTCCATGCAATTTCGTACGTATTTTATTTGTACTCTTCATTTTGCGAAAAAAAACTCAAACCTATCAAAGTCACCCCGTTTTACGGTAATCAACTTTGAATTGAGAAAAAACCCGGAAAACTACCCAGTTTTTCCTTTAACCTTCGGGAAGTCGCGTGTTTTCGCCTTTCTTACAAGTGCCCTTAAAAACTTTGTACAAAGTACACGTACGCGACCTCCGGTGGGTTAAAACTGACATCCTATTAGCAAAAGCTTTGGCCAAATCAAAAAAGCAATTTAATTTTAAACAAAGGTGTCAAAATTTCGTGCAAATCCGTATTATTAAATTCCGGCCTGTTAAAAATCCGCGAAGAGGGTCTAAAATCCGTACAGTAAGGAAAAAAATCCGTATAGTTGGAAGCCTTAGTTAATATTGATTTCTAATGATTGAAAGAATTAAATTGTAATATGCGTCCATTCACTAAGATGCCATGAACCCTCGAAACGTCCCTGCATTAGCATGATGAGATTCATCGTGTGTGCAGATTGTTTGCAGACCGGACCGGACCGGAATGTTGGCCTTTTTCGGAAAGTAGTGCCATAACTTTGAGCCTACAGGAACTGGGGAATATCCGTGCTACTACACCAAACTTGTAGACCTTGCAGCACATATATGTTTAGTATGTACCCTGCCACCCTCCCCCTCCCCCTTTTGGCTACAAAGGAATGGTATGAAGTGTAAACGATAATGTATATTTAATGATGTAATCATCCCGGTGTGGTGGTGGAACTACTCCGTGTCCGTGGCTATCTGGGTTGATGCTTCCGGAAACGGAATGTGGCCCAGACACAGAAAACAAAAAGGGTCTACCACGGGCGGCAGTAGTTATGTTTATACGTCGCTTAGTGGTAGGCGATTCTCTCGTGGCCAACTCCCTCCCTCCGCTGGAAGTCGCTTTTCCACGCGTAGCACGTAGTCGGACATAAAAAGCAACTTATAAGTGCTATTATCTGCTAATTTCATGCTGACTGTTGTCGTCGTCATTGTTTTTTTGTGTCTGACCGACGATGACGGACACCAGCCGGATCTCCCGGTGACGAATCATTAGCTTTAATTTGTGGCATGAAGTCGCGTGGGACGCTGAATTTGTTAATTTCAAGGTAGCAAACTTTTTGACACGTGAAGTTAAATTTTCAAGTCTGCCAACGCAGGGTACGCAAACGAACCTCATCCAATTTCCAGAATCAGCCCAGCCAAAAGGGCAGTCAATTGCAATTGAAGACTGCGCCGTGGGCATCAAATCACGCCATGTTAGTGGCGGATGAAGTGAAGTGTAATTTCACGTACGCAACGCTCAAACACTTCACTTGTTCGGACGGAATATGTTTAGCGCGCTTGCAACGACTAATCGACAGTGGCACTGGTTTCCGCAGGGGGGCGTCACTGCCAGACCTTCTGACAATCCCTTGCTTAGTGGTGGCCGGCAGGGCGGCCTCCAAGCTCATGTCCGCGGCATAACAGTCAGTGCAGTGTAATGAGATGAGTCCCTTCTGGCAGCAACGGTGGTGAAGGGATCAATTTGGTATGTTTATCCCTCGAGTGCCGGCTAGGTCAACTGGCACGGGGAAATCTGGTGCAGATTCACACCGCTACTGTCAGATAATTATAGACAGTAGATTGCGGCGTTTGTTCGCGGTGGGGTGTACCGGGCCTTCTGGGAGATTGATTTTGAACAGCGAGTGAGGACACAATCCAGAACGGTGGTAGAGGGTGGTATAGACCCTGCAAACCTCCCGGTTTTTTGGATATGTCCCTGATTAGGCCACTATTGCTAGTACCAACGGCTTATACTTGCTTTTTGCTACCGTTTCCCAGGGCGATAAATGCGAGCAATGTTTCACCTGCTAAATGAGGCGCATGCAATTATTGCTAGCAAACTTACTGTGGCAGCAAACACAAAGCTCCTCAAGCGCCATCCGATACAAATGATTAATGTTGTTGTTGGTGGAGAAAGAAGCTTTTAAAATAATTATAATTGAGCAATTCTCTGAGATTTCGGTCATTCGATTTTTTTTGTATTTTTTAATCCGGCTGAAACTTTTTTGGTGCCTTCGGTATGCCCAAAGAAGCCATTTTGCATAATTAGTTCGTTCATATAATTTTCCATACAAATTTGGCAGCTGTCCATACAAAAATGATATGTGAAAATTCAAAAATCTGTATCTTTTGATGGAATTTTTTGATCGATTTGGTGTCTTCGGCAAAGTTGTAGGTATGGATATGGACTACACTGAAAAAAATGATACACGGTAAAAATTTTTGGTGATTTTTAATTTAACTTTTTGTCACTAAAACTTGATTTGCAAAAAATACTATTTTTAATTTTTTTTATTTTTTGATATGTTTTAGAGGACATAAAATGCCAACTTTTCAGAAATTTCCAGAATGGGCAAAAAATCTTTGACCGAGTTATGATTTTTGAATCAATACAGATTTTTCAAAAATCGAAATATTGGTCGCAAAATTTTTCGACTTCATTTTCCGATGTAAAATTGAATTTGCAATCAAAAGTACTTTAGTGAACTTTTGATAAAGTGCACCGTTTTCAAGTTATAACCATTTTTAGGTAACTTTTTTGAAAATAGTCGCAGTTTTTTATTTTTTAATATTAGTGCCCATGTTTGCCCACCTTTGAAAAAACTATTGCTGAAAAGCTGGGAAAATTCTCTATATTTTGCTTTATTGAACTTTGTTGATACGACCTTTAGTTGCTGAGATATTGCCATGCAAAGGTTAAAAAACAGGAAAATTGATGTTTTCTAAGTTTCACCCAAACAACCCACCATTTTCTAATGTCGATATCTCAGCAATTAATGGTCCGATTTACAATGTGAAAATATGAAACATTCGTGAAATTTTCCGATCTTTTCGAAAATTTTTTTTTAAATCAAGACAAACATTTCAAATGGGCGTAATATTGAAAGTTTGGCCCGTTTAAAATGTTAGTCTTGATTTAAATTTTTGAAAATATTTTTTTCGAAAAGATCGGAAAATTTCACGAATGTTTCATGTTTTAACATTGTAAATCGGACCTATAGTTGCTGAGATATCGACATTAGAAAATGGTGGGTTGTTTGGGTGAGACTTAGAAAACATCAATTTTCCTGTTTTTAACCTTTGCATGGCAATATCTCAGCAACTAAAGGTCGTATCAACAAAGTTCAATAAAGCAAAATACAGAGAATTTTCTCAGCTTTTCGAAAATATTTTTTTCAAAGGTGGGCAAACATGGGCATTAATTTAAAAAAATGAAAAACTGCGACTATTTTCAAAAAAGTTACCTAAAAATGGTTATAACTTGAAAACGGTGCACTTTATCAAAAATTCACTAAAGTACTTTTTGATTGCAAATTCAATTTTACATCGAAAAATGAAGTCGAAAAATTTTTGCGACCACTATTTCGATTTTTTGAAAAAATCTGTATGGATTCAAAAAATCATAACTCGGTCAAAGATTTTTTGCCCATTCTGGAAATTTCTGAAAAGTTGACATTTTATGTCCTCTAAAACATATCAAAAAATAAAAAAAAATTAAAATAGTGTTTTTTTGCAAATCAAGTTTTAGTGACAAAAAGTTAAATTAAAAATCACCAAAAATTTTTTTACCGTGTATCATTTTTTTTTCAGTGTAGTCCATATCCATACCTTCAACTTTGCCGAAGACACCAAATCGATCAAAAAATTCCTTCAAAAGATACAGATTTTTGAATTTTCACGTATCATTTTTGTATGGACAGCTGCCAAATTTGTATGGAAAATTATATGAACGAACTAATGATGCAAAATGGCTTCTTTGGGCATACCCAAGGCACCAAAAAAGTTTCAGCCGGATTAAAAAATACAAAAATTAAAATTAAAGAAAAAAGACCGATTCCGTAGAGAACTGCTCAATTGGCTTATGAGCACTCACGCGCCGCGCCATCCACGTGGTTGCACTCATTTCGCGCGTCCATGCTGTCATAAATTATTGCGATTCTCGTCGAACCAACGAGCGGTGAGCAGCAGGTGCACGCAAAAGTGGGTGACGTAATGAGGTGCCAGGAGGTGACCAACTCAGCCACCCCCAACCTGCCGCCTGGATTTTTAATTGAGCCTGACCGTCCTTCAGGTGGGGAGGGGTGGGCGGAAACTTTAACCATTTTGTAGTTCTTTTGTCCTGGTGCCTGGAAGTGATTGAGTGATTGCAGCCGGTCTGTGGAGTGATTCATGGGAAGTAATTATTAAAAATGTTGGCTTGGTAGCGTGTGATTTCATTCTGGAACAAGGAGCTGCTCGAGAGCGGGAAATGGATACAATGGGAAGCGTTTTATTTTTAATTTGCGTTTGAATCGGGGACTTGAAGAGCTTAAAAGGATGAAATGGCATAATCAAAATTGAAACAAATGCATTCATTTTATTTTAAAATTAAAAAGTTTCAATTGATAAAAATGGCTCGTTATCAGGAAATGGACACTGGGGAGCCCAGAAAAAAATACCCTTCGCTTCACAAGCGGAAAACGGTATATTAGGTTATTTTGAGCATCAAGCCCAAAATACAAAATCGCTAATCACTTTTCAGCATCAAGTTTTACAGGTTTGGCATGTTCGACAAAGTTGTAGAGCATTCAATTTGAGCATGAGCATGAGCATGAGCATGGTTGACTGCCAATGAGCTGCTACTCCGTTATTGACGGATCAGCTGAAGTTACACAATGAACCAACAGATGAGTAGTGGGAGCTAATCATCCTCACTGTATAACCCCTGAAGATCTCTGCTTTGAGTCAATACCGGCGCCCCCCCCCAAGGAGATGCAGTTCAACAAAGGTAGGAATGTTAGTCCGATAGTTGAAGTTGCAGACTCATCAGACACAGAGTTTGTCGCTCTATACCTGTTGACACCGCATGAGACCGTTGAATCCACAGCATCTCCTTCAAGCATCACGGGAAGTGGGGGGAATTGTGTTAGTAGGGGAAGGAAAGGAAAGGTCAGGATTCATCTTGGTAGATGATATGACCAGAAAGTGAAACAATCGTTGCCTTCCGAGCTACGACGCTATGAGAAGGTCTTATCAATCGCGTAATTTTTACTTCTTACCGCCGGCGTGCCATCCGAGCAACGATGCTTTGGGAAGGACATTCAAAACGAAATGAATTTTGAATTAACGTATTATTCCGTGATGTACAATTTTTATGTTTAACTTCTTACCGCCGGCGTGCCATCCGAGCAACGATGCTATGGGATGGGCTTTCAAAACGAAATGAAAATATAATATATAATTCAACGATGCGAATCTCTATTTCAATTCTTTTCCAATCTACTTCTCGCGGCTTCGCGCGCGTCGATTCACTCTCCGATCGATCCAACGAACACCACACGACTGATGGCCCAACTTCTCTGGGCACACTGCAACCCCTTTTTCAATGATTTCGAGAACTTTCCACCACTTTCCCGCGGATTCGCGCGCGTCGATTCACTCTCCGATCGATCCAACGAACACCACACGACTCCAAAGTTGTAGAGCATTCAATTTCCAATGAGAAACTCACATTTGTGAATATTTGGATTTATGTATTGCAATTGGGTTTTTCATAGACTGAATTTGCTCATATTTTTGGCCCAGAGTCCTAAAATTGATCAAAGAACAATATTTAGCTTGTGAAGCGAGGTTCTTAAAAAGATAGTCCCATGTCGTATATTTGGAGCTAGTTGCACTCGAGAATGATATTTGAGAAGGGCGTAAGTAATTTAAATATGTTTGTGTTTCGTAATTTAAACATTGCTGTATCTCGAAGCATTTGCATCGTATCAAAAAGTAGCCAAAGACAAACTTGTAGGAAATTTGACGAGCTTCCTGAAGTTTAAAAATCAAATTTAAAAATGAGTCCACTTTTTTTCTTTCAATTTTTGTTTGTAGAAATAGCCGCCAAAAGCATTTTTTTAAGGAAATTGAACGAGCCTTCCAATGAAAATATTTTATAAGTTGAAAAATCAGGTCTCACATATGAAAATGACCAAAACAAACTTAAAATGGCCAAGCCCCTGTTTTCTTCATTTTTGCATCATTTTTATTTTAAACTTCTGTATTGGAAAATATTGGATTTAGGATAACACAGCAATTCCCCACGAACACAGCATGATTCGAAAAAAAAATCGATCGGGTTCAACATTTTTCTGGGGGTTTCTTGGCCGAAATAATAAGACTCGTATTTTTTTTTGTTTGACCATTAGGGTGACCTATACGCTGTGTGGTTCGGAAAATGGCAATTTTCGTCGATTTTTGCAAAAAAGACATTTTTCAAAAAATCATAACTCCGCGCCATTTCAACCGATTTTAGCTGTCTTGAGCTCAACCGAAAGGATATTAGATAGACTTTTGGAAAAATAGTTGAAAGTTTCAAGTATCTAGCCTATCAATGAAAAGGTCAAATGAAAACTTAAAATTCTCTTTTGAAGGTCTCGGGACCAAAAAGCCTATGTCTGGAAATGTTTTTATCAGATTCCTCGGTAAATTTTACATTACAAAAAAAACGGTGAAGTTATGTTTTCAATATTTTGATATACGATTTTTTGAAAACAAAATTTTTGTTTTTCGACGCGCCGCACGCAAAAACGGGTTAATGACGAAATCGGCAAAAAAAAACGACTTTTTTCACTAAAACTGCGATAACTTAAACATTTCAGCGATGATCTAAACATGTTTGGCTACCAAATGTTGCGTCTTTAAATTACGAAAAAATAGATTTAAAATCACTGCCATTTTCCGTTACTCAACGTCAAAAATCGTGAGACATGTCATTTTATGGCCGGGGACCGTGGTGTAGGGGTAAGCGTGATTGCCTCTCACCCAGTCGGCCTGGGTTCGATCCCAGACGGGTCCCGGTGGCATTTTTCGAGACGAGATTTGTCTGATCACGCCTTCCGTCGGACGGGAAGTAAATGTTGGCCCCGGACTAACCTAAAAAGGTTAGGTCGTTAGCTCAGTCCAGGTGTAGGAGTCGTCTCCCTGGGTCCTGCCTCGGTGGAGTCGCTGGTAGGCAGTTGGACTAACAATCCAAAGGTCGTCAGTTCGAATCCCGGGGTGGATGGAAGCTAAGGTGTAAAAAGAGGTTTGCAATTGCCTCAACAATCAAGCCTTCGAACACCTAGTTTCGAGTAGGAATCTCGCAATCGAGAACGCCAAGGCAATGCTGTAGAGCGAATAATTTGATTTGATTTTTGTCATTTTATGGTAAATTTAATGTACTTTTCGAATCTCAGATAACCCAGAAGGGTAATTTGTTCATATATTCATCATTTTAAAATTACGTGTTTTTGTAACATCGCCGGGTTTTTTTTAGCGTATAGTAATGTTTTACAAAGTTGAAGCGCAGACAAAAACTAAATATTTGATAAACATACCTAATAAGTTTGTATGTATTTTTTACGAGTTATCAGAATTTTACAAAAAAGTTTTTTGAAAAAGTGATGATTTTGGCCATTTTTGATCAGTTTATCAAATTTTTAACCCCTAATACTCAATTGTGTGCTCTTGAAAATATTTTTTTCGAAAATTTCAGCTATTTTTGCATAAGAATGGCAAATTGGACGATTGTTGTGACTCGAAAAGAACATTAAATTTCCCATAAAATGACATGTCTCACGATTTGATACAAACAACAAAAATAGTAGCGTTCATCCGTTGCATTCCTTATCGGTCTGATGTCCGAGCGGGCTAAGCGCCAGTCCTTACTGATGGTGCTGGATTTGAATCTCGTCGGTTGTAACTTTTTTTGTATTAACAACTTTATTAAATTAACAAAAATTGTACATGCAGTTATTACACACTAAGTGTCTTTTTTGACGAAGGTGATGTGCATGCTTTTGCATGCGATTTTACCATCGGATTTTTTGCTGTGCAGATGAGTTACAGGAAATGGTATTGATTTTAAAACTATTTTTAAACTTTTTTTGATGTTTTACACAAAAGTCCATTTAACACAAAATTTCTATATTTTCACGGTTTCGAGCTACAAATCACTGAAAACGTGTCTTAGTAAAAATCCAGAAAAATTAAAAGGGTCATACCGCCCTATCGTCACGAGATATCGAAAAATGGACCTCAGATTTGTAATCAGGGACCAAAATTTCCCCTTAGAGCAAAGTTTCACGAAAATTGAAGAGTGGTCGGAGCAACTCGATGCCTCTGTGCTCTCTTATGCTAACTAGATAGGAAAATCAGCAAGCTTAATACAAGAGAGCACAGAGGCATCGAACTACTGTGTGTTTCTTGATTACTTTTTCAAAAATTAAACACATTAAAAAACAGTTCAATAAATGATTTTTGTATGTTTTGGGAGAGACATACCATCCTGCATTTTTCGTAAAGGATTTTGCAACAACTGAGGGAATTTTTACCAAACAAATAACGAAAAAATGTCTATTTATAGTGCAACGCCTGAACAAACCTGCAATTGCTTGGTATTTTCGACAACCCCTTGCCAACCACTTTGGCACGCAATTTGGGGGCTGGTAAACAGCTCCGAAAAACAAACATTCGGTCTCGACGCTTTCAAACGGTATGTAGAGGTACACGTGCCCGCCCATGTTCGCCCGGTTTCGATTTCAACGAAATTGTTAATGAAATTTTATGACCATGCAATGCTTCATTTTTGCTCCCATCCATCATCGCTAATGTTTGGCGAAAGGGAATTCGGCCGACTCATAAATTATTTCGTCCGTTCAAACGAGAAGTGGTCGCCGGGAGGGGAAAAAGGAGTGAAAACTGCTGGCACGCACCATTTTTCGCAATAACCCGGTTTTGACCAACTTTTTTTTGTTGTTTCCCACCCAACTGCCAACATACCGGGAAAATGCATAAAGTGGAGGCACGCAGCCGGCTTGAATGAACAAAAAAAAAAAACGGTGTTTGAGGATGAAAGGGAACGAATTTTCTCTTTACATAAATATGCTCAAACGATGCCCCTTTCCCCTCTCACTTTCAATCCCGAACAACCATCGTCACGCTTTCCCACAGCATTTCTTTTTTTCGGTTGGCCGTTTTCGTGCCGCTCGTTGATTGACCGGGAAAGATGGAAAACTGAAGAAAAACATATTTCACTCCTCTCGTGACTGGTTTGGAGGAAGGGTGGGAGAAAGAAGGAAATCGTTATACGATTCTTTGTGTTCGCAAATTATTTTGGACCAATATTTGAAATTATGGCGCGCCGCCGACAATGGAGGAAAATGTGGTTAAAAGCAGAACAGAGAATTAAGAGCTCGTTTGGTAATAGGCGATCGATTTTTCAGGGGAAAAAGGTTGTAAATTTGACACACCTTCGAAAGTATTGATATACAGTTTGTTTTTGGATTATTGCCTAATTTTTTTAAGCTAACTTGATCCACCTATGCGGTTGATGCCTTCCTCACTCTTTACCAACAATGAGTAATAAGATTTCTTTAGATCCGGAATACCAAAGTACATATATATATATAAATATATATCACTTTAGTGGTCAAGAAAGGGTTGCCAGATTTTCAATATCTTGGACTCGTTAGAAAGGTCTTTTACTTACCTAACCAACGATAGGTCGGATAATTATAATAGATTCGGTCATTGTTTACATACATTTAAGTGAGATCCGGCTACAAAAAAGTACATAAATATCCCTTAAATGGGCATAACTCGAGGCAGGGTTGTTTTGGACTCGTTGGAAAGGTCTTTTGAATACCTAACCAACGATATATAACATGATGATATTTGGTGCGATTTCCTACCATTTATTCAACATAAAAAAAAAAAAAAATGCGAAAACACATTTTTATTATTATATTACTTTTGAACTACTTATCGAAACTTCAAACCATTCAATAGCACCGTATGGGACCCTTAACGAAGTCAAATGCAACTGGCTTGGTCAAATTCGAATCAGCCATTGCTGAGAAAACTAAGTGAGATTATTGGCCACATACGCACACAATACACACACACACACATACCCAGTACCCACACACATACACACAGACATTTGTTTAGTTTTCGATTCTGAGTCGATATGTATACATGAAGGTGGGTTTTCGAGCTTTAACTAAAAAGTTAATTTTCAGAGCAGGATTATAGCCTTACCTAAATCGAAAAAAAAAATTAATTCACCATTTTTATTAATTTCACAAAAAATCCACGAACAGACAACAATATGTCTTTTCATGCTTAGTTTGTTCAAAAGTGATTTTATTGAATTGCTAATAACTTTTCGGGAACGGTTTCACATAATTTTTAACTGAAATATTTCCAAAACTTCGAAGGACTTTCGAGATCCGTACTGCTTAAAATCTCTGTACCAGCTAACTTGGATTTTGCGAACCGAACGTGTGCAGCTAATTTGCCGCCGTATCCAGCTTGATCCAGCTGAATATCCAGGCGTATCTTCCGTTGCTTACCATGTTGAACGGCGAAGCCAACTACGCTCTCTTATCAACTTCCGCACACTGCAAAGAACGCTACGTGATTCAACGCTATTAGCGCGCGCAGATTTCACCGTACAGCCTTTGGTTTCAACGAACCAGTTACCAGTATGATCCGAGCCTTCCCAGCAGTAGAATATTTGTTTGAACTTGGTGAACCCGGGCAGACGGTAATAACACACAGAAAAAAAAATCATGGTAAAATTACATCTGGGAAGGGGTACATCTTTTATGTCAGAAAAAATGTGTAATTTTACCTCTGAAAATGTGTAATTTTACCACTATTCTGTTGTAATGTCACTTTTTCAGTCTAAATTGAGGTAAAATTCCATCATAAAAGAGGTAATATTCAACCTTCCAAAATTACACCTTCCAAATTTACACAATTTTTTTCTGTGCAAAATTAATAATATTTCAATAACAAATCCTGTTAAAATAACAAAAAGTGTTTTTATTTTATCCTGAACTTCAACTTCAAGATAAAAAAATACTAACAGTTTCTGATAAAATAACAAGGTATTGAAGTGATATTATATTGAAAATGTTTAATAACACGCTAATAAGAGGAAATGTTATACATTCCAAAAATTCTCCTAAAAACAAGATTTGTTATTCGTATGGTATTCTGACTTAGAAATAAAATTACCATAAATCGCACAAATGGAAAAGTTGTTAAGTGTCCATAACACAATCTGTTATTATTATTATTTTTTTTTGTTAAATATAATTAGATCTTTGGAACAATTTTGTCCAATTTCGTCGGGGTCATTATTTTGGCCATAAAATGGTAACCTTTATCTAAAATTATTATAAAAAGTTGAAATTTTGAAAATTGATTTTTTTTAATTATTTGATATACCCCCTAAGGGACTTAACTAAAATTGGCTTGAACTATGGAATAATTTTGACCATTTTCATCGGGGTCATTATTTTGGCCATGAAATGGGGTCCTTAAGCTAAAATTGTTCTAAAAAGTTGAAATTTTGAAAGTTGTTTTTTTTTAAATTATTTGATATACCCCCTAAGGGACTTAACTAAAATTGGCTAGAACTATGGAATAATTTTGACCAATTTATCGTGGTCATTTATTTGACCATGAAATGGGGTCCTTAAGCTTAAATTAATCTGATAAAATTAATTTTTGAAAGTTGTTGTTTTTTTAAATTGTGTTGTATTTTTGAAATGTGAATAACAAAAACTGTTATTATTTTCACAGAGCGAGTAAGTCGGAGCTGATGTTGAAGTTCGAGCTGGAGTGAGACCTCGGAGATGGCATCGGATTCAGCTAATTTTCAGCAACTTTTACTTGGAGTCATATCCTGCATCCAGAGTCGGAGTTGTCTTCAAAGTATGGATTCAAAGTCGCTTGAAGGTACCCGACTCTGCAGCCCTGACTAGCAGGGGAGGTATTTGCCGATGGGCCTCCAAAAAGCTTTTTTCATTTATTTCCTTCCAGTTAAGGAATTTACTATAAAGATGTATGGAGCACTTGCAGATATTTTACTAATGAACAACTTTGTAGAACATTTTTTTGTTCTAAACTGAATCCTGTTAACATTAGAGCGTAAACAAAAATCCCCTCACCATCACGAGTGCCAGAGAAAAAAGAGTTCACAAAATCGAGAACAAGCGTTCATGAAAATGGGAACCACGAACAAAGTGTTCAAATGCCATGGTACGTTTTTCAAAATCGTACCATGGGATTTGACACTTTGTTCGTGGTTCCCATTTTCATGAACGCTTGTTCACGATTTTGGGAACTCTTTTTAATCCGTGTGAGGGACGGCGATGGTGGCATTTTTGGACATTGTTTACGCTCTAGTGTCAGCAGCATTCACTTTTGAACAAAACAATGTTCTACAAAATTGTTCGTTTGTACAAAATCTACAATTGCTTCATACATCATTAAAGTGAATTCTGTAACTGTAAAGAAATAAATCAAACGAGGGCTTCGCTATGGTTTTTTGTCATTTGCCATCGCAGGTTTATTTGCAAATGGCAAATACACCAAAACAATAATATTTTTTGTTATGGAGACATACCAGTTCAAAAACATTTTTTGTTATTATACTGCTCCTCCTCTCCGCACAAAATAACAAATCTTGTTATTCCTTCATGATTCCTTCTGTGTTATTGTTTTGTTAATGCAATAACAACATAACAACAGTTTAAGTTATTCTTCGAACAAATCTTTGTTATTTAACAACTAATCCGATCATCCCAATAACATATTTCGATCTTCTCACAATATCAAAAACTGACCGTCCCAAGTTATTTCCGTCTGCTCGGGAATCATCTATCCGTTTGCACCATAAAATCATCCGTACTCATGGTTTTATTTATTACGACAAACATTGTCAGATGAATGAAAATAAATAATTAAACAATTAAAATAGCACGTACGTATATGTAGTCCGTGCTTTACAACGTGCACATTCCTTAATTCAGAATGACAACCGAGACTATTCTCTGTTGCATAGAGAGTTTCGATATCTATTCGTATAAATATCACCTCCCTGATCATCACTACACTAGCATTCGGATCGAAACATTGGTTGACGGAACTCCACTATTTTTTGATAATCGATAGGACTAAGAATTCCATTCATTATGAAACCGTCACAGCGAGTCGCGCTTATCGCTGCTGCGTTATTAGTCACCGTCACTCGAGTAGACTGCGGACTACTGGAGCTGTTCAACACTAGTGCCGATAACAACCTACCGGAGCTGTTGGACACTACGGTGAAGCTTGTCAACAACGATGTGAACTATTTTACAAATGTGGACATTATTGGCCCAGTTGAGAGAGAAGTTACGTTTTTTTGTGGCAATAGGTAAGTATGTTTTATTTTTACAAATAAGCTTTAAGTTAAACGTAACATTTCTTTCAGAAATTCAACTAAATTACGACAAACTTTTCTGAATGATCCTGACTTAAAGGTGAAAATCGATGCCAGCAAACCGATAATGTTCATCACTCACGGGTGGACCGATAATGTTACGAAGATTTGGGTTCAAGATATGGCACGTGACGCGCTGACGTTTTTCGACACCAACGTGTGTGGCGTTGGATGGGCAAACCTGGCCCATTTGAACTATCTTGAGTCGGTCAAACAAACGCTGGTTGTTTCTGGGTACATGACCAAGTTTATCCAAACGCTGCTTGACTTGGGAATCCCACCGTTGTCGGTTACCTTGGTGGGTCACAGCTTGGGGGCTCAAATCAGCGGACAGGTTGGCTTCAACTTCAACGGCAAACTGGGACGGATCTTCGGATTAGATCCAGCTGGACCCTCATTCACACGGCCTCCAGGTGGACCGTTATCCTTCCGTCTCGACAAAACGGACGCCGTTTATGTGCAAATGATCGTCACGACCAAAAACATATCCGGCGTTTCCGTTGCCGAAGCCCACGAGAACTTTTTCCCAAATGGAGGATTCTTTCCATCACCTAACTGTGTCGTCCCAATAACCAGCGATGCGGAATTTCCGGTCGCCCTTTTTTGCAGTCATCTGCATGCCTACACGCTGTTCCGACTGTCGATGAATCCGAAGATTGTGTACAGGGCAAGGCTTTGCACCAGTTGGACGGACTTCCTGGCGGGCAAGTGTCTGTTTAATCGCACGACAATGATGGGAATCTACGCAACGCGTTTGGGAGGGGATTATTACCTTCGGACATCGGCAAAATTTCCCTACACGACCACTTTCTAATCTGTTAAGTATTAGTTAGTAAAAGATAGCAATCGATTTCACATGTTTTGTCTATGAGAATTTCAATTTTAGTCTAAAGTATTTGTTTGTTCGCTAATTTTCTATGCAAGTTATGCATATTACCAATTCTTATCGTTATGTGAAAGCCGTTGTTAGACCTTATAGTTTGCCAATTTTGCTGATTATTACTAGTTCATAAAAAGAGCCACCAGTAGTCAGCAGTACCCACACTTAAAAAATCCAACATAGCATAATCAAATGTTTTTTCACGTGAGCTACTCCAAAAACCAACACGATAACTTCACTTGCTTTTCTTTTGACTCTCACATGCTTTACATATCGAATGTATGTGAAAATCATTCAACGCCAGCTGATCGTTGGCAAAAAAGAATTCACTCATTTTCCGCATGGTGTTCATGTGAGATTCAAATGAATTTCACTTATATTTGCCCCAATCGGCTTGTCCTTTGGGTTTAAAGTGGAAGTTACGTGAGATTCGAATGAATTGCACTTTGGTTTGCCCCAATCGACTTGTCCTTTGATTTGAAGTGAAATTCACGTTAGAAACACATGTTTTGGTATTGAAAGCCGAGTCTCGAGAAATAGCCAATCAGTTTTTAAAATAAGATGGCGATTGGCAAGAGCTCAAAGTTCGAGCTATACGTTTTAAATTATGTTTATTGCAAATAAATTGCAATTAGAACGAAATTTATAAAAATAACTGATCGTATAATCGTGGTAGGTACTAACAAAGCTGTAATTTATATTAATTTCAATATTTTAGCAAAATTTTCTGTCACTTTTACAGGCAATCAAGATCCGGCAGCCTCCAAAAGGCTTTCTGAAAGCCGATGTGGTTCCATGGTGCGCACCGAACATTTTAGCTGTCCTCACCTGATTTTGCAGGAAGATGTGGCTTTTGCTGGGCGGATGAACATTAACAAAAATAACTGTGTTGGATTCGCGTGTGAAAATGATGTGATGTGAAAAAATTAGTGTTGTATATTTTTGTAAAAAAAGAGAATAAAAATAAATCCATGAAAAACGAAAATTAAAAAAAATTATATTTATTTGCGTAATTTTTATTATATCCAACAAACAAATCACTCGAAAATCAATGGAATTTCATTTGGCACTCACAAGGGTTTCATTGCATATTCAAGTGAGTAGTCACGTTAATTTCACGTGTTTTTCATTTGAATTTGATGCGTCGCGCGATGGATTCTTTTGAAGTGATTTACACATGACATTCACATGCTAAATCGTATGGGGCGGATTCATGTGGAAAACATGTGATAATACAATGAGCCTTTCTTTCAGTGCATATCAACGAATAAAATTTCCGTCATTAACAATGAACGTAAATGTATGACCCCCAAACAGTCACCGAAATATAATACCGTTGTATGCACACTAGGATGTAACAAAAATGACTTTTTGGCGGGCATTCAAGGGTTTGTTCCGGTGGGCATACTAAGATCAAATCCAAAATAAGAGCTTGATTGGACGTAACAGGAGCTGGCGCTCCGCCCTTCAATTTTAAATAGGATTTAACCCGTAAAAAAAGATTTTTTAAAAAATGTCAGTTTTTGAGGCATTTTGGCCACTGAAGCGTTTATTTTTAACATCATTGGCGTGTAGGCCAGATCCTTGCGCATCTTTTGGTATATATAACATTGAAATTTGGAGCACCCTGGAGCTCGGTACAGACCTTCAAAGTTTTGCATTTTTTCACCGGGACCGATTTTTCGAAAAAATGCAAAACTTTGAAGGTCTGTACCGAGCTCCAGGGTGCTCCAAATTTCAATGTTATATATACCAAAAGATGCGCAAGGATCTGGCCTACACGCCAATGATGTTGAAAATAAACGCTTCAGTGGCCAAAATGCCTCAAAAACAGACATTCTTAAAAAAATCTTTTTTTACGGGTTAAATCCCATTTAAAATTGAAGGGCGGAGCGCCAGCTCCTGTTACGTCCAATCAAGCTCATATTTTGGATTTGGGCTCAGTATGCCCACCGGAACAAGCCCTTGAATGCCCGCCAAAAAGTCATTTTTGTTACACTCTAATGCACACTTACTGATAAAAATGTAAAGGACAGCCCAAGCATAAAAAACCTGTTTTGTAAATAGGGTGGCTTCGTAACAACTTGTTGAATACATACACATTTCCAGGACTTGTTTTCATGCTTCTATTTTTATAATATCTTATTGATAACAATAGCAAGTATTAAAAAAAAAGTTGTTTAATTAAATTAACATCGAAATATTATTCACATTCACAACCACCCTGACTACATCAAGCCAGCATATTTACTGGTTGGCACATCTGGATCCCGCGGTCCCCCCACACTACTCTACGAAAGAACGATTCACTTGTCGATCGTAAATATTGGCGTAATATATGCGTTGATTGTTTATTCGTTTCCTTTGCCAGGAAAAAAATACTTCTCGCGTTCCACATCGGTTGAACCCAGTAATATTTCTATTTGAAAGTCTGGAAGGTTTATTTTTTCTGTTCCAAAATATAGCTTTAAGTACTTGTTTAAATTCTTAGTCAGTATACCATCTCGATACTTTTCCGGCCTCAAACTGCCCCGACCCGGATATCGAAGGCACCATTTCTGACAAGTGGATCACATCGCAAACATGTCAGAAATTCAATTTGCAGTAAAATGTCTTATTTAAGCATGCACTGTGGTACACATTTCTCCTATCCACATTGGCCAGACCAACCAGCCAGCTGTTATTGTAGGCGTGGTAGATGTTGGTGTGATGTTCAAACAGCAGCCGCCGGCAGCTTTCGAAGGCCGCTCAAGTTCTTTAACGCCTCAGCTACGCGCCTCGTCTAGCATTGCATACAGGCAGGGGCAACGCATCCATGTACAGAGCCCTCTGGTTGGCAATTTCGGGTCGGCAAAACGATGCTAGTGCTGTTGCTGCAGCCGATGTTGTTGGCTTCTCTGGCAAATCGATACCAAACATTTCGAACGGCTTGCATAGTTTATGAGACACATCACAACACTTCGACGAACGGACAGGGCAACTGGCAGCTTTTGCGAGAGAGACAGGCAGAGAATCATTCATTCCTGCCATCAAATGTTTGGGATTCTTTTGATTGAATATTTGTCTCATTTGCAGATGGTTTCATAAAATACGAAAAGAACAAATGGAAGTACTTTTCAAGCGGCAAATATCACATAGGACAAACATGCTTTTATTCTCAGAAAATCTATGTTCCCGAGGACGGTAGTGACTATTTTCGGAAAATTTGGATAACGAGAATGGGGGCGTTTATCGGTGTTCGATAAACCTGGAGACTGGAAGCAGAAGCAGCGATGAAGAATCCACTGCCCCGGACATTCGAAGACCTACCTAGTGCATAGAGACAACCTTTGGATTTGACCTCGGCACTAATGTGACGTGACACGTTGTCAGTAGCAAGTGATAGATAAAATGCATGTTTCGATCAATTTTGATAATTGGCGAAGTGATGAAACTTTGTTTAAATTTTCATTAGAAAAAAGCGTTCTTTTATGCAGCTTTGTTGTGAAACTAATTACTTTATCTTTTAAAAATTACGAATTGTTTATTTCATTACTTTAAGAGCAGCGAGTCCACTATAACGTGATAATTTAATCATATTCGTATTCTTGAGAAAATTTCACAATAAAAACAAACATAAAAATGTTTATTTTCATCCATTTTAACCCTTTAAAAATTAAAGTTAAAAAAATCTTTGTATCACATTTATTGGAAATCAAGTTTGTTTCCAAGGATACTAGATGTCACCAGAAGAAGGCAACTTTTTTTTAACTTTTATTTCTCAAAGGGTTAAAATGGATGAAAATACACATTTTTATACATGTTTCTATTGTAAAATTGTCTCAAGAATACGATTATGATAAAATTATCACCGGAAAATTTGATTTTGGGGGTCCCCGAGCAAAAATTTACAACCAAAAATATCACTAAAAGAAAAAGTGTCTATTTAATATGTTAAACTGCCTTACCCAAAGCGTTTTCAGTCTCTGATGGTAGTCCCAAATGTCCCTTTCAAGCTGCAGGTCGAACCAAGTTGATATCTGGATGGAACATTTTTTTATTTGAGTTTGAAAATTGTGCTATTTTTTCATTAAAATGCCAATAACTCCCTTTGGATTTAACCAATTGGGATGCTCTACCCTGCATTTTGTTGAATTTTTCAAACTTTTTCAGATGCATTTTGAATTTGTTAAATTAAATAGATTTTGGCCTAAGTTACAGCATTTTTAATATTTTTGACGTTTTTGAACCTTTAAACGTTGTGTCCCGATTCACCCCACTTCCCGTTGACCTAGAGTGCTCATATTTTGGCAAGATGCTAGTTTTATATGTACAAACAACCCCTGAAAATTTCAGGTAGATTGGTGTACCAGTGGTCATACAAAATAGACAAGGGATTATTCTGATCGATTTGATGTCTTCAGAAACGTTGTAGGTTATTATTTGGACATTGCAAAAAAAGGATTCAAAAAAAAATATTCATGTTTTTTTTCTATTAGACTATTTATTGCTAAAAGTTGAATTCACAATAATGGTATCTTTTTCACTTCAGTTTAGGATGGTACACAATCTGGTACCTGAGTGAAATTTTATTGAATAAACCGTATTTGGAAAAATAAGCAATTGCTAAATTAAAAAAAAAAAACAAAATTTTAATCTTTAAATAAATCACAATTATTCTAAAAAGAAGGAAGGCATCGAAAATGGTTCATTCAAGAAAAAAATACAAAATGAAAAGCCTGAAACAAAATTTGAAATTCCAGAGTACTACTCAGGAGATAATAATGTTGTTGCAATTGGCAAAAACTTTAAACACATTTTTAAAGGTTAAAAACAGAGATCAATAAAGTTGTTTTCTGTAAAATATCTCCAAATAAATTTACATGTCTCACGATTGTATCTCTTACAATTTAGTAACTGGAAATGGCAGTACTTTATGAAAAATCCTAATTTTATCTGAATTTTAAGAACTAAACAACTTTTTAGATTGTATGAGCTTCGGCCACAAATGAATATTTTTTTTTTACAATTTTTGTTAAATGTTTGGAACACTTATTCAAACAATTACTTAATTGAAACTGTTTTAATTGATGTTTAAACCGAGTAAAAAATGAGAAATTTTTGAACGAAAACTCTGTGAATTACGCTCAAGGGAGTTTCATTCATCTCTTTTGTGTCGCTGTTTGTGTGCATGGGGTGATTGGTCAGTATAACTAAATAATAGCATCATTAGTGTAGTGCTTCTGGGGACGCGCAGTCCTGGGTTTTCGTGTTATTTTCGTCTCTTTTGTGTCGATGTTTGTGTGTATGTGGTGATTGGTCATCTTCTTCTTCTTTTTTCATTTTTTTAAGTTCGCGCGTTCGTTGGTCGATGTGTTTTTTTTTGTTCTCTTTATATAGTTTTCGATAAAAACGATCCGAAATCTATTTTTTTGAGACAAGCAAGTCGTATTGCTGGATTAAGTCCTTTCTATATCATCGATGATTGGAAGGCACGCCGACGAATATGTTTTAAGGCTTATGATATAAAATCATTGTAATAAATGAAGTTAAATAATAATAAACAAATTTAGTCCGATAGTTAAGTCCGAGCAACGCGTCGGGTCAGTTTTGTTATGCGCGTTCGTCGCCGTGTTTTATAAATGATATAGCCGTTTTTCCTAGTTTTATTTCTACGATTTGAAAATATGTGTTTTGTAGGTGCGCTATACGCTCGCGAGGTATAAATTTAAAATTCAAAAAGACGTTTCCCGTAAAACGCGTGAAAAACTCTCAGCATTATAGCCCGGAGAGCACGATAACGAGTATTTCTCCTACGCGATTGCCAAGCCCTTCTTGTAGCTTCGTAACTCATCAGTAATCGGTCGTTATTCTTATAACTATTTAAAACTTGAAATCGTCTATGATCCACTCGAACTAAACACTTTACGAGGAGTTTAATATCTTACATGTTAAATACATTCTTTGTGGTTTTATCTTTCCACAGCCGACTGTCTAAGATAATCCATCTAATCGTAAATAAATCACAAATAAACGGGAATAGTCTCAACAGCAGCATCCGATTGCTTGCCTTGGGAATAATACATCACCTCATTAAACAAAACTTATCAATTATTTGGGTCACATCATCATCTTCTATGATGAATCCTGACCATCACCCTTCCCTACTAACAAAATCCCAAGTAGAAGTAGTTTTCCG